>NW_006771308.1:133852-143423 GCF_000442215.2 Lipotes vexillifer
GTGGTACGCGGGCCTCTCACTGTTGTGGCCTCTCCCATTGTGGAGCACAGACTCCGGACGCGCAGGCTCAGCAGCCATGGCTCACGGGTCTAGCCCCTCCGGGGCATGTGGGATCCTCCCGGACCAGGACACGAACCCGCGTCCCCTGCATTGGCAGGCGGATTCTCAACCACTGCGCCACCAGGGAAGCCCAACCTCATTTATTCTTGATTAGAGAGAGATTAATTAAGAAGATAGAGGATGTTCAAAGGAAGATACTTGAGGGTATTGAAAGTGGAGAGCAGAAAATTCAAGATAAAATGGACAAGCAAAATGTATGAAACAGGAACAGAAAGCTCAGAGGTAGGAGGAAGGTTGGTGAATTGTGAAGCATGCAGTGGAGATGAGAGCTTGGCATGTAAACTCTAGTATGCCTGAGAATCAATCACCAGGGGAATTTGTTTTGTCCTCTGTTTTTTGGTTTTTTAAAAAAAACAAATACTTGGAACCCACTACCAAATGATTCTGAATGGACTGGCTGGGACTAAGAATCGGCACAATAACATGCAATCTGAGTGTTTCTGATGCAGTTGGTCCAAGGACCACATTTGGAGACATGCTGAAAAAAATTATTGTTGAAGTCTTACAGAAGAAGGCAAAAATCATAACCTTTAAACAGAAAAGGAAGGAATAAATCATATTTTCTTGGGGAATTTACTGATCTGATTTCTCTTCCGAGTGAGGGTTGGCATCTGCTCTAGGATGAGAGAGTAGGTCCCAAACCCAATGAAGTAATACTTGCTGTGCCATATTTATCTGCAACTGCTTCTTATCTATCAGCCTCGTTTATCTAGAACACAGCTAAGCTAAGAAATGGGGTGGTGGTGGAAGCTGCAGAGTGCACAAAACTGACTTAAACAAATCCACACACTGTTCTAATAAAATAAGTCCTTGGGGCCTTACTTCGAGCTTGTTTAGTTTTGCTTTAGAAATGTCTAAAAACTTAGCTATTGGGTTTCTTATAGCAGTTTAAATCATAAAATTTGGCAAGGAGAGGTGCAGTAGGGGGTCAAGGAGAGGGGGATGGGTGCTGGGGGCACAGATACAGGCAGCAGCAAGAGATGATGGCTGACATCCTAACAGTGAAGAATATGATTAGCAGACAGAAGGATTCACTTAGAGAAGGAGCAAATTCTCTCAAATGATTAATAACGCCTAAGGGCTAAGTGTTCCTGTATGTTATAGCAACTGATATTCATAATGGTGATCTCTAAGTTTAAAAAAGAGGTTAAATTATTTTTAGTATATTTTGTTGAAAAGGGCGTGGAATTATTGAAGGTTTCCAATTTTAAATGGCTGAAATTTTTAGTGGATGAGAAAGTCAGCTTTGGTTCTCCCTATTATATATTCATCTATTCATTTGCTTATTTATTACTTTCCTTACAGCATGTAAGGCATCACACTAAGTTCCAAGAGAAAATAATATGGTCTCTCTAAAAGCAACATGTGAGAATCTGGAAACGTAAGCATTTGGAGTTTAGCACAAAGGTCAGAGATCTAGATTTGGATTTGGGAGCCACTTGGGTAGAAGTTTCATTTGAAGCCATGTGAGTACAGTGAAGACGGTAGAGAAGGAGAAAGGGCACCTGAGGATGGAACTAGGGAGAGACCTCATTCTCCAATTTATAAATAAGGCATTACTATGTTACATACAAGATGCACATTAATCCTCATAACAACTAGGATGCATTATGACCTGGGAAAACTTAGTTCCTTGTGTTAACCAGGAACTAACTCTCCTTTCGAACAGAAGTCTTGCCCACCAAGGACTTGGTCTAATTGCATAATAGAATCAAAAATAAGAGTTGCTGAGAAAGACAAGCTCGACTGAGCCTCCATCTGGTAAAGCAATTAAGCAAATATCAACACAGAGCAAATTTCAGCAAATTTCAGGTTTGACTCCAATCATTAAGATCACCTATTCAGGGCTTCCCTGGTGGCGCAGTGCTTGAGAGTCCGCCTGCCGATGCAGGAGACGCGGGTTCGTGCCCCGTTTCGGGAAGATCCCACATGCCGCGGAGCGGCTGGGCCCGTGAGCCATGGCCACTGAGCCTGCGCGGCCGGAGCCTGTGCTCCGCAAATGGGAGAGGCCACAACAGTGAGAGGCCCACGTACCACAAAAAAAAAAAAAAAAAAAAAAAAAAAAGATCACCTATTCATGACGTAAAATTCTGCAAAGTAAACTGCTGCTATGATACTTGTTAAGAAAAAGAAATACCTTCTAAGTATTCAGTGATTGATATGAAAAATGAACAAAGGACATTAAAAGACCTAATGTATAGTGCTTTAAGATACATCAATCTGTTAAGCCAAGCAAACAAAAGCTTTCTAAATTTTACCACTGATGTTTGTGAGTGAGAAGTGGTATATTCTGAGTTTGCTGTGATTTCCCATCATGCCTCCTGCTAAGTTATAGGAGCAGCAGAGGTAAACATGGTTTAATTCATTCACCAAAATGAATGAAACATCTACCATATGCAAGACCCTTTGGTAGTTACATGGGAGATACAAAAGTGGATAATGTTTAGTCCCGGCTTGGAAGGAGCTTATGAGTAGCTGAGGCAGGTACAAATGACTATATCAGAAGGCAGGGGATGATTATAAAGTGTCTTTGCATATATCTTGTTCCAACCTTCCAACAAGTCATCCAAAGAACTTTGCACCTTCCATAGGAAGTAAACCGAACGCAGCATGTGGTTAAGTAATCAGCAACTTCAACAGTATTATCTCTTCTTTAATATATCGCTATTATTTATCAACTGCCTTTCTAACCAGGGGCAGACCATATCAGTATCTAAGTAAAGCTACAAATTTATAAGAGCTTGGAATTAATCAGTTCCAAAGGCAACTTCTACATGACCTAGTTGTAAGAATCAGTCACATGATTTATATACATATTTATATGTTTATATATTTACATATAATAAAATAAATATAATAATATATAATTATACAATATAATAATTAAATAAATATTTGTTTATGTATGTATTGGGTTGGCCAAAAAGTTCCTTTGGTTTTTACATAAAAGTAAAAGACACATTTTTCATTCTCACCAAGAACTTTATTGAACTACGTATTCACCCTTTTGTTCCACTACCTTCTGCCATTTTTCAGGCAACTTCATAATTCCATCTTCCCAAAACTTTTTATCTTTTTGAGCAAAGAACTGTTCCAGGTTCCTTTTACAGTCTTCCAGGGAATGGAAATTTTTTCCATTAAGAGAATTTTGTAAAGACTGAAATAAATGGAAATCCGGAAGTGCAATGTCTTGTGAATATGGCAGATGAATCAGAACTTCCCAGTCAAGCTGTAACAGTTTTTGCCTGGTCATCAAAGAGACATGTGGTCTTGTGTTATCCTGATGGAAGATTATGTGTTTTCTGTTGACTAATTCTGGATGCTTTTCGTTGAGTGCTGCTTTCAGTTGGTCTAATTGGGAGTGGTACTCGTTGGAATTAATCGTTTGGTTTGCTGGAAGGAACTCATAATAGAGGACTCCCTTTCAATCCCACCATACTCATAACATCACCTTCTTTTGATGAAGACCGGCCTTCTGTATGGTTGATCGTTGTTCATTTTGCTTGCCCCACGATCTCTTCCCATTCCACATTGTTGTACAGTATCCACTTTTCACCGCCCGTCACAATTTGTTTTAAAAACAGAACACTTTTGTTACCTTTAAGTAGAGAATCACATGCAGAAATACAGTCAAGAAGGTTTTTTTGCTTAATTTATGTGGAACCCAAACATCAAAGCGGTGAACATAACCAAGCTGTTGCAAATGACTTTCAACACTTGATTTGGCTATTTTGAGTATGTCAGCTATCTCCCGCGTGGTATAACACTGCTTGTTCTCAATTAATGTCTCGATTTGATCGCTATCAACTTCAACTGGTCTACCCAAACGTGGAGCATCATCTAGCGAGAAACCTCGAGCACAAAACTTCGCAAACCACTTGTGACATGTTCAATCAGTCACAGCACCTTCTCCATACACTGCACAAATCTTTTTTTGCGTTTCAGTTGCGTTTTTACCTCTCTTGAAATGATAAAGCATAATAAGCTATAAATGTTTTTCTTCCATCTTCAGTATTAAAATGGCTACACAAAAATTCACCAGCTTTGATAAGTTTGTTTTTAAATGCACACTAATATGACAGCTGTCACAATACAATCTAAAAAAACTGTTTTGAATGAAGTTAAAGACAACTAAGTGCTACTAGAGCCATCTTACAGAAAAAATCGAATGAACTTTTGGGCCAACCCAATATATATAAATATATTATATTCTATATATATAAAAATATATATATATGTATATACTTATATATACATAATATATTAGATACAATATATATAAATATGCTATATATATAAATATACTATATACTTATAATTATATATTTATATAAATTCACATTGCCTGGCACATAGTAGGCAATCATTGTTTGGTGAATGAATAATAGAACATAAAATTTGCTTTAAACTTACTATAAACTATCTGAGTTGTACATTTATGACGTGCACTAACTTATCACTTGAAACTGTTAAACTTATCACATTATTTAAATAGACATAATAAGTAGCACTCTTCCTTGGAGGTTAAATGCTCCCCTACATGTATCTAAAGATCATGTATTCAACTAGAAAGTCAAGAGGATATGCCTTTGCCAGATGACAGCCATCTGGTAGCCCTTAAGTAAAATTATGCCTAAGTTTTCACATTACTGCCCTTTTTTTTTTTTTTTTTTTTTTTGCGGTATGCGGGCCTCTCACTGCTGTGGCCTCTCCCATTGCGGAGCACATGCTCCGGTAATGCAGGCTCAGCGACCATGGCTCACGGGCCCAGCCGCTCCGTGGCATGTGGGATCTTCCCGGACCGGGGCACGAACCCGCGTCCCCTGCATAGGCAGGCGGACTCTCAACCACTGCACTGAGCCACCAGGGAAGCCCAGATTTCCTTAACTTTTTACTTAATCTGTTCCAGGATCTCATCCTAGATGCCACATTACATTTAGTTGTCCTGTCTCTTTAGGCTCCTCTTAGCTGTGGCAGTTTCTTAGACTTTCCTGGTTTCTAATGACCTCGACAGTCGTTTTTTAGAATGCCCCTTTTTTGGGCTTTGTCTGATGTTTTTCTCATGATTAGACTGTGGTCATGGGTTTTGGAGAACACCATAAATGTAGTGCCATTTTCATCGCATCATATCAAGGATACATAGTATCAAGACAACACTGCTGATGTTGATCTTGATCATTTGGCTGAGGCAGTGTCTGTAAGGCTTCTCCATGGTAAAGTTATTCTTTTTCCCTCTTTTCATACTGTACTCTTTGGAAAGAAGTCACTATGCAGAGCTCCCACTTAAGGAGTGGGGAATTATGCACCTCCTTGAGGCTGGAGTATTTACATAAAATGCATAGAATTTTTCAGCATGGGAAATTGATTCTTCTCTCCTATTTATTTACTTATTCAATCATATATTTATATCAGTATGTATTCATGGATATTTATTTTATATTTTGCGTTATAAGTTAAATACTACTTTATTTATTTTGTTGTCAAATTGTCCCAGCCTTGGGAACTCTTTTAATTGGCTCCTTTGTTCTTTTGACCTACTCTAACCATTGTAAGTTTTTTATTTTGTTTTATTTTATTTATTTTAGCACTTTATTAATTCCTGGTTCTATAAGATACCTAGGTTCATCTTGTGTATATATATATATATATATATATATATATATATATATATATATATTTGTGTCCTCTCCTGTTGCGGAGCACAGGCTCCGGACGCGCAGGCTCAGTGGCCATGGCTCACGGGCCCAGCCGCTCCGCAGCATGTGGGATCTTCCCAGACCGGGGCATGAACCCGCGTCCCCTGCATCGGCAGGCGGACTCTCAACCACTGCGCCAACAGGGAAGCCCCATCTTGTATATTTTTATCCCCATTCTAGAGCTACTAATTTCTCTAAGGATCCCTGGTTCCTTTTATTGGAGAATGGTCTTAGAAACCAACATCTGGGCACGAGGTGTGCTTGCTGCTAATGGGTTATTAATGGGTGCCATTCGATGTTCTTGTAGTCCTACCTCTCCTTTCCTACTCTCTAAGTTCACAGCCTGCCCCTCTTCCTCCTGGAAAACCTCACTCCTTTTCTTCTCTTAGCTATTCATTAATAGCAGCTACTTCAGGGCCAAAGTGGCATTAGAAAGAGCCACCAGGAAAATGGTGTCCTCCAGAAATTTCTGTATCTCTTAGAAGTAGTTAGTAGGTATCCCTAGAGAAAATATGATCCATTCTTCTACCATTAGGTAGGTGTTCCAGCTCTGATGCTTTTGGCAGCAGCATCAGGTATCCACCCCCTAGGTAAGGTAATCTTTTCACTAACAGAAAACTCAGTTTAAAATATATGGCTAAAACAATAAGGAAATTGTTAGCAAATTCAGCGATCCAATAATGTCATCAAAGATCCAAGATATTCTGAACTTTCTGCCATGCTATCTTGGCCCTTGTCCTTAAGCTAGAATACCCTCATGACACTGGTCTAGGTGTCATATCTAGATACAGAGAGAGTCTACTTTTTACCTTTGGAGTATGAGAAAAAATCTTCTAGAATGCCCAGCAGATTTCTTATGTCTCAAAAGCACACAATGGGTCACGTGTTCACCTCTAGATCAATCATTGTTAATTTAAATGGGATTATCATAATTGGTTTAGACCAAATAGAGTATATCTCTGAGCTTCCCTGGGTGGTGGTGGTGGGGAGGGGAGATATCTGAATAATATCAACATTCTATTAGCAGGAAAGAAGATGACTATTGGGTAGGTAACCAAAAATGTGTAGTAATAGAGCAGGGAAAGTATTATTATATTCCCTTATAATCCAGATTAAGTTAGGTTCACACACACACACACACACACACACACACACACACAGACACACAGACATACTCTCAGAGTCATTCTTCTTCATAGCATGTCTTAACCTTGCAAGCAGAGCCTGAGAAAGGCCTACATGAAGGTAGTTTAATTGGAGACTGATCTTAGAAAGCAGAAATGAGGGACCAGGGGAATGAACCAGGGAGGGAGAAAAGCCAGTTCAAGCATAAATTACTACTGTTTCAGCCACTGCTCTGGGCAACTGATAGACTTGACACTGCTGGAACATTTTCAGGAGATTTATGAAAAACATCTCAGAACTGCCCATCCATGGAATAAAAAGGGAAGGCATTAATTTATTAGCCTTAGTCTCCCACTGATTAAAGGTGTCCCCATGGGTATTAACTTACCCCCACCCTAGGCTAGATAATTGTGAGCTCTGAGCAGGTTCTCACACTTTAGCATTAAAGAAGCTGTAGGGCAAGAGGCAAGAAGTGGCCATTGGCTGAGGACAGACACTGTCAAATTATACCTCTGTGAAGTTAGTCAAAGGCTGTCTGGAATGTGTTGCCACAACAATGGTTGAATAAGACGTGGGACTGAGAGGATATGAAAGAGAGATGAAAAAGAAGTGTTGGATGCATAGCATTTATCCTGATTATAATTATTCAGCACCTGTGGGAGTATTTAACATGTCTCCTCCACTAGACTGTAAGCACGAAAAGGACAGGAATTGCATGTGTCTGGGTTACTTTTTCTATCCCTGTCACCTAGCACAGTGCCTGGAACATTGTAGTCAATTGCTAAAAGTATACTGAAAGAACAGACAGATGGAGGGATGTCACAAAATGAAGGAAAAAGAAATTCAATCATCAGATCCATCATTTCTAAAACAAAGTGTCCAACAGTAAACTAAATATCAGCCCCACCTCCCCCAGTACAGGACAAAATTATCTGGGACTCCCTAGGTTCCTGAGGCCTTCAAGGGGTTGGTTTAGGAATGGGCTAGGTCAGAAGGAATACACTACAGACCCTAACTAGGGCTCAGTTTAGAGAATACCTAAGGGAAGGCAACCCTTCCTGCCTCATTCAGCATGTACTTGGTGTGGTTCTGGAAGATCCACAGTGCTCATTCAGGCACATTTCCTATGGAGTAACTCCTAGCATCTCTTGCATGTCGGAAAGGTCAGTTCCTGAGGTTTCCCCAGTCTGGTGGGATCAGCCTAATTCTGACCTGGCCTCACCAAGGAGCCAAGGACTATGGTGCATGAAGTGGCCACCTGATCAGGCTTGAACCCCAATAGGCTAGGCAGTACCCCTGCCACTTCAGGACTGGGAGCAGAGTCAGGTGTACTCACTGCCCCCAAAGTGGCCACTCCATTGAGTATCACTTTACTTGGGGTGCACCTTTCTTGTGCCTGTTTTCTTATAGTTGTGGATTGGTGACCCTTTGTCCCTTGAAATTAAATTCAAAGTTTCCAGGACAGTGACTGTGTCAACCTCCATTCTTCAATCAACTCCAATACTTGCAGATGCTGATAATAAAGATAACTAACTATCCATTTCCTTCGTAAAACATTTTAACTGTGAAAGAAAGTGTTCTGGATTCCTTTCCCATGTTGATCAGGCAGCACATAATACCCCACTTGTATCCTGACATAACCTGATCTAAGAACCAGTCTGATTAAAGCCATGTCTCCATCCTGTGGAGTTAAGGGCATTTATAGGAAAGAATATATTTGAATGACCATTGTGCAAACGCTATTAAGGCTATTACCCGAAATGGCATTTCCCATCACTTGGCTGCAATTTGTCTTTTTTTGACATTTGCTTCCTTTTCGAAATGCTGTATATAGACTTTTAACTCTAGTAGACCTCCTAGAGAAGGTAAGTCGGAGGGTCTTTATGATGTAGTGCCAGGGACCTTTTCTGAAATGAGAAGAGCTTTTTCACAATATATTAAGACCTCTCTCTGATCTACTTGCCAATTCACTGAGCCAGGTAAAAAATGTTGGCAGTCTCCTCTATCTGGACTCTCACTACCTACGGTAATTGTCTAGCAGAACTGGTGTCTATGGATTCCTTCCATCTGCTATGACTTCCTGCAAGAGCCACTGAGAATCTAGGTCTGGTTTACAAGAATGACATGTTGCGCCCCTTGCTGTTGTTGGCAGGTACAGCCAGTCTTTTAAAGCAGTCTTACACCTGGCATTCAAATACCTGAGGTCTTTCTGATAATTTAAACAGCTCCCTAGCCTAATTCTAAGGCTTAAAGTTCCCAGGTAGATATTGTTTGACTTGTGTATGTTAAGCGGTTTTACTATAAATAATAATAATAACAACAACAACAATAAATTAAAAGGATGGGAGGAAAATTTAGGAGGTTTGGATATGTTTATGGCACAGATCATAGTGATCATTTCATGGAAACGTATTATTTCCAAACTCATCAAGCTGTATATATTTTGTACAGCTTTTTGTATGCCAATCACACCTCGATAAAGTAGGTTAAAAAATAAATGTAAACTAAATGAGTTTCTATTATTTTAGAATTAGGAACTTCACATAAATATTCAAATTTTTGGCTCCTTTTGAAAATATCAGAAGCTCTGGCACCACTGGGTCCCCCATCAGTACCTGAGTGGGGTTCAG
>NW_006771308.1:143458-150296 GCF_000442215.2 Lipotes vexillifer
CAGTGGCTGCCCTCTGGAAGTGAGTGGAAACTCCATTTCGGCAGAGTGTCTATTACGGGTTAACATCTGCTTCATGTCCAGTCCAATCCTTGTGTAAAATCCCTGCCTGATCCCTAGGGGCATCAGGGTTTGTGCCTATTGGCAGGGGATCCAAGTAACATTCGTCACCTTTGTAACTGCCCAATCCCTGAAAACACTGCACTTAAAACCTCCAAATTTCAGACAAAATAGTCTTTAGATTTACAGTGCAGAGCTAGTCCAAATAGGATACCGATTCTAAATCTGTGTTCAGTTCTGGGATGAACCGTTACAATAGACAGGAGTCTACCAATTCATGCTAGTAAAGACCCACCTTTATTGGTGGTCCACCTTAGTGAATGAGGGTTTTTCTTTCATGTAAAACTTTTCTTGACAACTTATCAACAAATTTACCCCACTTAAAGGAACTCCAACATAGAAAACTCAAAATTTACACTAAAAATACACTAGGATATGTTCGCTCATTTATCCCATATATATTTATCGTGCAGTTCTGTGGGCTAAGCAATGGTCTAGGCACTGACTTGTTTAAGCTATAATTTATATTCAATAGCACCATGAGTGATAATCAAGTGAAAAAAGAGCAGGTCATAAAATCCCAAGTACATTAAGAGCATGTGTGTGTACTCTTTGAGATAAATTGCAGCAATGTTTTCTTGTATCTGTCTTCTAAAGTAAAGGAAATAAAAGCAAAAATAAACAAATGGGACCTAAGGAAACTTAAAAGTTTTGTACAGCAAGGGAAACCAAAATGAAAAGACAGCCTACTGAATGGGAGAAAATATTTGCAAATGATATGACTGATAAGGGGTTAATATCCAACATATATATACAGCTCATACAATTCAACGTCAAAAAAAACCCCAAACAACTCATTGAAAAATGGGCAGAAGAACTGAATAGAAATTTTTCCAAAGAGGAAATGCAGATGGCCAATAGGCACATGAAACTATGCTCAACATCGCTAATCATTAGGGAAATGCAAATCAAAACCACAATGAGATAGCACCTCACATCTATCAGAATGGCAATCATCAAAAAGAACACAAATAAATGTGCTGGCGAGGGTGTGGAGAAAAGGGAATCTTTGTACACTGTTGGTGGAAATGTAAATCTGTGCAGCCACTGTGGAAAACAATATGGAGGTTCCTCAAAAAACTAAAAATAGAACTACCATATGACCCAGCAATTCCATTCCTGGTTATATATCTGAAAAAAACAAAAACACTAACTGGAAAAGATACATGTACCCCAATGTTCGTAGTAGCATTATTTACTATTGCCAAGATATGGAAGCAACCTAAGTGTCCATCAACAGATGAATGGATAAAGAAGATGTGGTGTCCACATATACAATGGAATACTACTCAGCCACAAAAATGAATGAAATTTTGCCATTTGCAGCACCGTGGATGGACTTGGAAGGCACTATGCTAAGTGAAATAAGCCAGACAGAAATAATGTATGATATCACTTATACAGAGAAAGAAATATTGTATGATATCACTTATATGTGGAATCTGAAAAATATAACAAACTAGTGAATATGACAAGAAGCAGACTCACAGATATAGAGAACAAACTAATGGTTACCAGTAGGGAGAGGCAGGAAGGGTAAATACAGAGGTCGGGGAGTGGGAGGTACAAACTACTGGGTTTAAGATAGGCTCAAGGATGTATTACTGTACAACGTGGGAAATATAGCCAATATTTTGTAATAACTGTAAATTAAAAGCAACCTTTAAAAATTTTATAAAATTAAAAAAAAATTTTAAGTAAATAATAATGAATAAAAAGATCATATATGTGTGTGTGAGTGTGTGTGTGTGTGTGTGTGTGTGTGTGTGGTTTCTGATATTTTTTATAGAACAGTTAGTGGCAAATGGAGCAAGTATATACATATATACTCGAAGTACATTAACATATATTTACATGATATATGTTAATATATTTTATATTATATGAATCTATTTATGAATTTATTTATATAAAGTAGGTTTGTTTGTATATTACAGTATATGTTCATTTATATAAATATTTCAAAGTTTATTCAGTATCACCAAGGTGCCAGTAATGATTCTCTGTGTGTGATAGAATTACGATTGGTCTTTTGCTTCCTTTTGATGATCTGTATTTTTAAAACATTTTCTTCTATAATGAACTTATATACGGCTTTGAGTTATTTTTAAAGAAAATTATTTATAAAAATTATATGTGTTTCAAGAGCGCCAAAAGTATTGAAGTTTGGAGAAGTACCCCAAGAATAAAGCCTCCTGGTGCTGATATCTGTCTACAGGTCAGTTAGCAGTGGCAAAAGGAACAAGCTTCTTACTTGGGAGAAGGCAAGTTCGGGATCTAGATACAGTTGCCAGGGTACACCAGGGATGCAGCAGTGGTCAAGGGTGGGCAGAAACTACTGTAGGTGTTAAAAGAAAGTCTGCTTGATAGACAGACCATGATTTCAGACCATTTCAGTGCGGGACAAATGGAAGTCATCCAATAGGACACGTGACTCCAAGGAGGTCCAGCACAGGGGTGCCAGATAGTGTGGGTGAAACCAGCCAACTGGGAAGGAATTCAAAGCATCCATCATGCACGTTCAATGTGCTAAGTACTAAAGATTGCAATATGCATCACAGTGAGGAAACTGAGGCTCAGAGCAGTGGAGGGAACTAGCATTTGGTGAACACAGCCTGCCTGCCAGGCCATTTTACCGTGCGCTTTCATAAACATTATGAAAACTGCCCAAGGGCATACCAGTAGTAAGTGGGAGAGTTGAAATTCAAACCCAGGTTTTCTGATTTCATGACCAGTGCTTTTTCCATTCACTCTACTGCCCTGCTGCACCCTCCTCATCATGAAGCACTGTCTCAGGAATCCATCTGAGCTGGAATCATGGGATTGCCCCCTCCTCAGCTGCTCTTTGCTGAGGCCAGTACTAGCAATGCTGCTCAGACACTGTCCTGAGGGCAGCGTCGACCCACAGGCACAAATGCCATTTTCCTCCTATGTCAGGGAAGCAGGAGCCACTCACTATTTCTATCATTTTGCTGGCTCTAATTTCCAACAATGTTTTGCAAGAAAAAAAATGAACCAATTTAACAGAACATTATTCCTACTTTCAAAGGAAATGGTACCAGTGAACAGGTGAATTTTAGGAAAGAAAGAGCAGACACAGATTGTTCCTCTTTGAGTGAATGCCTTCGTGTTATCATATGGCTCCCCTCATTAGCAGCAGCAGGTTCAGGTCAGTGGACATGTGCTGGGTGCAGGGGGTCAATGTTGAAGGCATGGTCCTTGTATCTAAAAAGTTTATACTCTAGCTGTGGAGACAGGGCATAGCCAGTGAAAAGGAACACAGCAAAAGAGGGCACAGATGCAGAGTGTCAGATGAGTTCAGGGAAGAGACAATGTTCTTCTTTTCTGGAAGACACCCTTCCAAACCTGGCTCCCTAGGTTAATAGAGGCCTAGAACTGTCTAGTCCCTAAAAGAAGACTTTTTTGGCCAGACATGTTATACTATACTATGATCATAATATTAAGCAAGCCATTATTAAGTAATAACAAAAGCCAAATTCTGCTTTGACTTGATTTTATACTCAAGACTGAGGATGGGTATTATGGTTTTCATCCATCCATCTTTCCATCTATCCATTCATTCCTCCATTCTCTATCCGTTCATCCATCCTTCCATCCATCCACTAGCCCATCCATTCAACCAACCATCCACCTCAATATGTCATACACTGAACTATGTGCTGGGAATCCAAAGACCATGGGGGTGTGGCCCCTGCCTTCAGAGCACCCACTTTCATCTGGGTTTACTTGGCAACCATCCCTGGAATATAAGCACCTGCTACACACAGTGATAAGCTCCTTAAATGATTAAATATCACAAGGATAAATACATCAGTGGTTCTCAGATATTAATGGGGTTCTTGTTAAACTGCAGATTCTGATTCAGAGCTGGGCAGTGAGATTCCCCATTTCTAATTACCTCCCAGGTAATGTTGATGTTGCCAGTCCTTGGACCACACTTTGAAAGCCAAGGTTTTATAGTACATCGAGATGACATTGAAGTCTGGACTTTTGAACACCAGAGAGAGTCAATCTTCATAAGTTCAGGGGTAAATACCCCACCACCAAGTTCACTTTTCTTATCCTGCTTCAGGGAAACGTCTTTACAGAAATGGTTTAGGCTTTAACTTATTATATAACCCCTATCTTTCCCACACAATTTCCCTTCCAAAAATTAAGAGTTCAGTTGATTTTTTTTTTCTATTTCATAGAGCTTCTTCAACTTTCTCTCAAGAAAGGCAAACTGTGGCTTCAGAAATCCGCTGAGAATTAGAAGTACTTCAGAACAAGGGGGAGGGGATCCAGAGCTAATTACACTAAGCCTGCAGGTTGTGTTAGGAATCCATCACGATCATGTTTGCCTTGTAGTGCAGACCCACAGAGGCACCTGCAATTAATTCTGATGGCTACAAGCCACAAGGTACCTAACAGCTTATGGGGGGTTAAGAATGAATTAGGGATCTTCCATTTAAAAGGTCCCAGGAAAAAATGGGGACAGATGCCAGATATGTTTACATTACTTATAGGGCTTAGCAATCATGAGGACTCCCATTTATTTTCTGGTAATGCCACTTTTTAATTTTCCCATGTTTTTAAGTGGCACTTGTCCTTTGGTGCCACAGTTGCACTGCCTTAATGCTACTTTTGCAAATAATGAGAATTCCTTTCTTTCTAAGATCCAGAAATCTTTGGGTGTCATTCTTTCCTAGGAGAAAAGAAATTGGTAATGATCTTCACCATTTGATGTTGGGCACACATTTTATTTTTTAGTAAAAGATGATTTCACAGCAACACCTCATTAACATTCTGTGTATTTCAAAATGAATACTATATGATACTGTTTACAAAGCTGGATTGGTACACAGTTTCTAGTTCAATTACAAAAGACCCAAGATATATTTTTTTCAGGGCCACACAGAGTGCAATCTAAACTCAAAATCTTTGGGAAATATGCCCACACTCCAAAACGCTTACAGATGTGCCTCTTTTTGGTAAAATACACTCTTCTTATGTTTGGTGTTTCCTTGGCACTGTCACAAGATGATTACATCATATTTAATGGTGAATGCATACATGTATACGTATCCGTGTGTGTGTGTGTGTGTGTGTGTGTGTATATATATATATATATGCAATATACTCAGCCATAAAAAGGAATGAAATAATGCCATCTGCAGCAACGTGGATCAAAGATTTAGAGAAGGCTGTTCATAAACAATATATATCTATATTATATACAAAATAATGAAGAGTCAGGAACAATCTAACTATTCCAAAATAGAGGAATGGTTAAATAAATTATGATATCTGTAAAAAGGAATGAAATAATGCCATCTGCAGCAACGTGGATGGACCTAGAGATTATCACACTAAGTGAAGTAAGCCAGACAGAGAAAGACAAATATCATATCGATATCACCTATATGTGGATCTAAAAAAAATGATAAAAATAAACTTATATACAAAACAGAAATAGACCCACAGAAACAGGAAACAAACTTATGGTTACCAAAGGGGACAGGGGGAGAGGGATCACTTAGGAGTTTGGGATTTTTATATAAATATATAAAATAGATAACCAACAAGGACCTACTATATAGCACAGGGGACACAGGGAACTATACTTGATATTTTGTAATAACCTACAAGGGAAAAGAATCTGAAAAAGAATATATATATGTATATGTATAAAACTGAATCACTTTGCTATATACCTGAAACTAACACATTATAAATCAACTATACTTCAATTAAAAGTTTTTTCTTATTTAATGTTTTTTATTTTTCTTATTTAATGTTTTTTCTTATTTAACCTTTATCCTCACCTCATTTAATGGTGAGGATAAAGGTGAGCACCACAGTGATTAAAAACCAATCGCATTTGAGCACGACACCATATGAAAGAAAGTTCTCAGAGGATAGAAAAATGGTTTACTTAAATCACTCCATACTAATAAGCACTGTGGGGTTCTCAACGTCCATTGCCAGAAGATGCATTTTGTTAGGGCACATCAGGCTGGGATATGACTCATGGAATGTCACTTCAAGACTATTACAGAATGTGCATATGATATAAACCAGAAAAGGCTGCATTTTAACCTCTGTGACTCATGCATTATGGACTGTGGTTTCAAGAAAAGGTTAGGAATCAGGATGCCACCGGGTGCAGGCTGAACAAACTTTCAGCCAAGAGAAACAGAAGCATCAGCTTCCCAGGAGAGACCATGATGCAGAGCCCCATACATTACCTTAAATACTAGAACTATGTAAGTCTCTGGAGTTACAACTCTATGTAACTATGGATACTCTCTGAAGGTAGAGGGTTTTGTGCTTTTCTGTCTCTCTCTCTCTCTCTCTCTCTCTCGCTCTCTTTTTTTTTCTGGTGTAAATATTTAAACTTCTCCATAACATTAGAGTTACAACTTACTTTCCTAGAATGAAATTCTAAAACTAATTAACAGCCAAACACTCTGTGGGATTTCTACAAGCCAACAGGTTTGTTTCCATTACAGAACACCCAAAGATTTTACATCTCTCAGTTTTCGCTATGTTACTATTTCCCAGACCTCTAAGAAGAGAGGGGCTCTAGTTCTTAGTTAACAAGGAAGGCACCAAGAGCATACTAGGAAGATTCACCTATTAACTGAACTGTCAATTTGAAATCTGCCTGACAGGCGGTGTTATAAAAATTTTTGCTAGCATTTGCTTTTGAACACTCTTT
>NW_006771308.1:150372-151465 GCF_000442215.2 Lipotes vexillifer
CACTCTTTCACCTGGGTTTTTCAATATCAGTTCCCTATGGAGATACTACCTCTATTTATGCTTCTTTACAACTAAAGTCTTGAATGGCATCAGAAGTACTCAGGCTGAAATCCAGCCTGAGAAGGTTATTGTCAAGAAGTGTACTCAGGCTCTACATGTAGACATGAGTTACTGTCAATATCTGTTCGATTATAGTGAAGATGATTTATAGTGGACAATTGGTTTTTTCTTGCCTAGCATTTTTTTGTTGCCTCCATCTCATCTTTCTAATGTAATACCACTGCAATTTTTTGGAGGGTGAATTATCTCCATCCTATTATGTACTGTCTGTTAGGGCTCTCAAACTGGATCAGGCATGTGACAGTTCAGTCAGAGTGAATGTCAGGAGTTTTGCAGGAACTATAAGAAAAGTGGTATTCTCTTTCACGGTGGGCATGACTTTGGAAAGATCTTTCCACTTTAAAGGTGGAGTTTGGACCTGCGGGGTATGCCCCATGGAGACTGCGAATGGGGCTAACACAGTAGGAGGCAGAGAAATTCAGCGTCATGAGCTGGTAAGAGCCCTGCAGTAAGCTGTGTTTAAAAACAGACCCATCCCCAGATTCTTACTTCTGGAACCAATAATTCACTTTTTGGCTTAAGATGCTTTGGACCAGGAATTCCATAGTTTGTTACAGATATCCAGAATTGTCAGATTTTTCTACCAAGTGTTAAGAATTGTTCATTATTTTGTCACTTGTCGTCACTTAACAATGAAATTTCAATGAGCTGTCTCAAGGAAGATAGAAGGGGGGGCAAACATTTTGAATTTAGATATATTCTCCTGTTTTCACTTTTTCACAACTTTCATCCTTTTCTTTTTCTCTCTCATCAAATATTTTGTCAGGATTAAGATGCTAATAAGCACTTCAGTGAGTTGATTAGGTTTTCACTGCTTTTTTTTTTTTTTTTAAATGTGTCTCAGCATAGTCCCTGGTGTGCTGTTAGTGAAATTGTCAAACTGGGGCAAGAGAAAAAGAACATAGATGATTTATCGATTTGATAAGTAAACAACTGAGAGTTGGTTGCATTTGTTTTTTTTTTTTTTTTTTTT
>NW_006771308.1:158038-188038 GCF_000442215.2 Lipotes vexillifer
AAGAGGGGTGGGGATAGTGACCTGTGCTCGCACACAGGCCCCTTGGTGGCGGCAGCAGCAGCCTTAGCGTCTCCCGCCCGTCTCTGGTTTCCGAGCCTTTAGCCGCGGCTCGCGCCTGTCTCTGGAGCTCCTTTAGGCCTGCATTTGTTTTTAATAGAATGATGATGATGATAAAAATAATAATAGCTAGCCTTTCTTGAATGCTTTCTGTATGGGGAACACAATGCAAAGTGCTTGACATTAACTCATTTTATCCTTAAACCTACTTAGGAGGCAATGGTGTGCTGACAAACCAATGCTGGGGGAGGGGGAGTGTGATATTTTGATTTATGATATGAAATATATATTTGGTCTTTGTCCTTGTTTCTAGCACAGAGCTCCTAAAACCCTTGGAATTTCTAAAGTGCAGGAGAGTGATAAAGGTGTCTTTTGTTATGTTAATGAGGTGACTTTTGGAATGCTCCTAGATCACTTAAGGATGAGTACTGGTCAGCAGAGGAACCAGCCACTTGATTAGAGAGTCGGAACTTTCAGTCCCATCCCCCTGACCTCTGGGGATGGGGGAGAGCCCAGAAGTTGAGTCAATCAAAACAGTGCCAATGAGTTAATCAACCATGGCTATATAATGAAGCCTCCACAAACACCTAAAAGGACTGGGTTCAAAAAGCTTCCAAGTTGGTGAACACACAGGGATTTGGGGAGAACGGCCCACTCCAAGAGGGCAGGGAGGCTCGGCGCCCTTTCCCACATACCTTGCCCTGTGCATCAATTCTATCCTGCTGTTCCCGAGTTATATCCTTTTGTAATAAACCAGTAATCCAGTAAGCACAGTGTTTCTCTGGGTTCTGTGAACCACTCTAGCAAATTAATCAAAACTGAGGAAGGGGTCTTGGGAACCCCTAAGTCAGTTGGTCAGAAGTAGGTGGGGTGGGGAGGGGAGGAAGGCAGTCTTGTTGGACTAAACCCTTAACCTGTGGAATCTGACGCTATCTCTGGTAAATAGTATCAGAATCAAGTTGAATTGTAGGACACCCAACTGGTGTCCCAAGCATTGCTTATTGGTATGAGGGAAACCACCTCCCCCCACAAACACATACACAATAGAATTAGGTCCAGGAACCTAATTTAGGGAGAGAACCCTGGTTTACAGAGTTTGCCAATTTCTGTGGTATAAATATTCTCACCAAGGCTGATTTCAAGCAGCCAATGGTTTAAACATTGGCTTAAAAAAATTCTTGCATACTTAACAATTAGGCCTTGGCAGCTAGTATAATAGACTCCAATACAACACTGGAGGAACCAGAATCCCAGAGACTATGCAACTTACCCAAACCCAGCAGTTTGTAAACCCTGGTTTGTGCCACTCCAGAGCCCACACTCAATCTCTACATCCCTTTCTCATCATGTGGCAGGTTTTCACTGTCTATTTGAGAAAAGCATATGGGAAAGTATTTCAAATATCCTTTGCATTTAGATAAATTATATTTAGTGGGACCATTTAAAGAGCATTTGAGTTATCTGTATTTTATGGATAAAGAGAAAGACTTTATATTAAATATGGCATTTGTATTAACCACTATGAGTAACAGTCACCCAGCTCTTCTGCTACAGAATGTTTTGAAGATAATTTTTCTATGTCTAGTATGTCTGGGAATGTTAACGAAAATTGAAGAAATCATTAAAAAAGAATGGAGCACCACTTAAGGATGATTTATCAGCATGTTTCAGCTCTAAACCCTATCCTAATTCAAGTGTTGCCATGTTTCTTAATCTTACTACAAGCCTTTCCAAGAGGTTTCCAGGAAATTTATGTGTGGGTTTTGAGCCCATGAAAAATACTGAGTTAAAACCATGGATTTAAAGTCATTGTAATTGTGTGTGTGTATGTGTACATCTATGTGTGTACATCACTACCAAATATTCCCATACTATGGAAAATTAAGTAAATTATAACTGATAAGATATAACCCACAGTATTTCCCTTTCATCACCCATGCAGGCCTGACTACAGAGTCTTTCTTGACTCACAAGTAAAGGATTTTGCATATATTGTTTATTATTTCAATCTAAGTCTGAAGACCACAACAAAGTAAAATTGATAACAATTATAAATATTAGATAATTGACATCTTAGCACAGCAGAGCTATTAGGGTTCACTAGATAGCAGGCATGAAAGCACTTTGGAAAATTCAAGGCACTGTACAAATGTGAGGAATTAGTATTGAGTAAAAAAAAACAACTCAAAGATAATTTCTCCACAGCTCAATTTATACACCTTATTTTCAAACTGTAAATTTGTAACAAAGTAGAAACTTCCCTACTAAATACACATAATAGAACTAATAACTCAATGTGGCTCTAGGAGCTATATATTTTGTGTATATTTTAAGAAGCATCATTTTAGTGTTGACTGAAAAACTGCACAATGTGAGAGTTGTGAGTTAAGTTTTATTTGGGGCAAAATGAGGGCTATAGCCCGGGAGACGGTATTTCAGATAGCTCTGAAAAACTGCTCCAAAGAGGCAGGCGGGAAGGTCAGTATATATGTGATTTTGGTGAAGGGGAATACAGGCAATCAAGCACATATTTTTGCAGAAGGTTGCTGCTAGTCTCGTGAAGGTTACTGCTATTCACAAGGAGCAGTTTTCACCATGAAGGATTTTAATGTTTTTCTAGATATGAGGAGATGCAAGAATTGGGCTCATAAGGTCTTCTCCTGAAAACATCTAACTAGCTGAAGGTCTGTTCTGCCAGTTTTTCCCAGAGCACAGAGTGCCGCATTCCTGGTCTCCACGCTGAACTCCTTTCAGGGTGTGTTGAAGGTCAGCGGTCACAGCAGCTTGTGATTTAATCCTTGTAGCGGCAGATGGCAAGTGCCAATTTTTAGCTGGCATTAGTTTTTAGGAATCTTGATCATACCTCCACCGCTTAATAAAGGTATTATTTCTCTATAGGAAATAAGATAGAATTTTATATGTGAATATTTAGGTCAATTGTTGAGTTTAAAAGACCTCATACCATTAAGAAATTATTGTTAACTTTATTTAGGTAGGATAATCACATTGAGATTATATTTTAAAAATATTTCTTATCTGTTGGAAGTACATAATAAAATATTTATAGATGAAATAATATGGTGTCTGGAATTTGCCTCAAAATATCTGGGAAGGGAGATGTGAGTGGAGGGCATAGATAAAAGAGATTGGCCATATGTTGATAAAAGTTGAATCTGTGCTGATGGGCACATGGAATCTGTTTACTAGAGAAAGAGTTTTTATATGTTTGAAGCTTTCCATAATAACAGTTTTAGAAACCCAACTTGTACCAATATTTCAAACACTGTAGAACATTTCTAAGGGCTGAATAAAAGGATATGGGAAGGATTCATTGCCAAAATACCCACTTTGACTGACCTTACTGACCGACTTTTGTCCATTCTAGTCCCTACACTCACATTGCTGCCAGAATTATATTTCTAAAAATTAAATTTATGCATGGAATCTCCTTGCTCAAAAGACTCTTGAGACCCCATTGCCTCAAGGATACAGTTAGTCATTCTTTCTTTTGTAACTCCACCACACTTTGGTCTTCATTCTCTTATAGAAACTTCCTATGTGGTATGATCTTTTTCTGCTCTCATGTTTTTATCTCCTGCAAGACTCTAAGATTCAGAGGGACAGAGAACGTATCTTTTTATCTTTCTATCTTCAGTACTTGGCACATTGTCTGGCATATGATATGATAGATGCTCAAGAAATTTTTGGTTAATGAAATGGATGTGAAATACAAACAGATCATATCAAAGTAAATGTTTAGAACAATGGAACTTGGATAGGTAAGTAATAATGACTAGATAGTACTTAGTTGTTTGTTGTGTTTTTGTCTCTAACCCTTCTAAATAATGCATGAAAGTTATTTATAATCACAAAGGTGAAACAATACTATATAAAAGATATTTATCTTTTAGTTGAAAAAAGCACAGGGTAATAAAATGTGTATAATTTATTTGCTACTTTTACATATATACATCTAAAAAAACTATTAGGAATAGACTATCCTCAACAGATAGTAATACTATCTGGTAATTCTCTCAGTACAAGATTGTATTGCTTTAGTGTACAACCATAATCAAAAAATCATAATCAACTTGGGTGCTTTCCCACAAGCAAAAAAAGAAAGAAGTAGATAAATTGGATTTCATTAAAATTAAAAACTTTTGCTCATTAAAGGATACTATCAAGAGAGTAAAAAGACCACTCATAGCATGGGAGAAACAATTTGCAAATCATATTTTGGACAAGGGTCTAACACGTAGAAAATATAAATAGGGCTTCCCCGGTGGCGCAGTGGTTGAGAGTCCACCTGCCGATGCAGGGGACACGGGTTCGTGCCCCTGTCCAGGAAGACCCCACATGTCGCGGAGCGGCTGGGCCCATGAACCATGGCCACTGAGCCTGCGTGTCTGGAGCCTGTGCTCCGCAATGGGAGAGGCCACAACAGTGAGAGGCCCGCGTACCGCAAAAAAATAAAATAAAATAAAGAAAATATAAATAACTTCTACAACTCAACAACAAAAAGGCAAACAACACAATTAAAAAAATGAGCGTAGGACCTGAATAGACTTTTCTAAAAAGAAGATATACGAATGGCCAGCAAATACATGAAAAGATGCTCAACATCATTAGTCATTAGAGAAATGCAAGTCAAAACTACAAGGAAATATCACTTCACACCCTGTAGCACGGCTATAAGAAAAACAACAACAATGATAACAAGGGCTGTTGAGGATGTGGAGCAATTAGAACATGCCACTGCGTGCAATAATCTGGCAGTTCCTTAGTAAGTTAACACAGAGTTACCACATGACCCAGTAATTCCATTTCTAGGGGTATACCCAAAAGAATTGTAAAAAGTGTTCAAACAAAAACTTGTACACAAATGTTCATAGAGACACTGCTCATAATAGCCAAAGGAGGAAACACCCAAACGTCTATTAACTAATGACTGGATTTAAAAAAAAAATGTGGTATATCATACAAAGGAGCATTATTCAGCCATGAAAAGGAATGAAGCACTGATACATTCTACAACATGGGTGAAACTTGAAAGCATGCTAAGTGAAAGAAGCCAGACACAAAAGGTCACATATTGTATGATTTCATTTATAGGAAAGATCTAGAACAGTCAAATCCATAAAAACAGAAAGCAGATCAGTGGTTGTCAGAAACTGGGGGAATGTGCTTAGTGGGTGTGGGGTTTCCTTTGGGGGTGATAAAAATCTTTTAGAAATAGATAGTGATGCTGGTTGCATGACATAGTGAATGTACTAAATGTTACTGAATTTACACATTTAAATGGTAACAATGGTAAAGTTTATGTTATGTGTATTTTACCAAAATAAAAAATGATGTTTTCCAAGTCCACTTCCAGATATTATATTTTGGGGCACCCAGTATGCGGCCTAGGTGTATGTAGTTTTCATACATACCCAGGCAATCTGGTGTAGGTGGCCTTGGGAACATACTTTGAGAAACACTGATATACTGTTTCTCCAGTTATTTAATTATTTCCATGATAAAAAGCCTCATACTACATAATTTAGCATGGAAAATGCCTGAGACATCACACACTACTCTTCCAAAGTTCTTACTTCTTAAGATGGAAAACAGTTAACAACTTTAAATTATATTTCTTCAGGGCCTGGTTACATAAGCATGTGGACAGTCTCCACACTCAAAATGTCCCATGACATCTGGAATCACAGTCCTGTTACATGATCAAGGCTCATCTCTCCTATGCCCCTGATATCTTTTTCCTCTCTCTCATGTTTCAATACTTTTTTCTACTGTTTCCTTCCCCACAGCCTAAAACCATGCAGAGGTTTCTGCATCTTAATAAGGGACCTTCCTTGATCTCTGCTCAAATCCATACAGAGCCAAGATCCTTGAAAAACCACTGGGTGTCTTCTCTCTCCACTTCCCTCTGCCTTCCACTTCCCAACCCGTATCCTGATTTAATCCTCAGAGCAGCCCTAGGAGACTTGTACTATCTTTATTCCATTCTACTATGAAGAAAATGAGCCCTAGAATGATTAAGTAACTATTCAAGTTCATATAACCAGCAAATGTTAAAGAAAAAAAAATCAAATGCAATCTCTATATCCCAAGCTCTTAAACAGATCAGGGTTATAATAAGCTCTACCAGGATATAAGCTCCATGAGAACAGGAGCTTTGTGCCCTTAAAAAAAAAAAAAAAAAAAAACAGTGAATACTATTCTTTCCCTTGAATCTATAAGAGTACCTTAATCGATGCTCAGTGAATACTTATGGACTCAAAACAGCATATAAATGATAGGTAAAGCTTTGAGAGTGGAGGATATTTAAGGAAGAAAATCCAAGTTCAATAGGGCTTGATCCATTTAGAGATGTAACAGTTTGCAAATGGTTAAACTCAAGTAAAGTCATCCTGATTTTGGAAGTCTGCCACCATTTTTGTCCCAGGGAATTTTGTTGGCTAGCAACTGGAAACTTGCCCATGAACATTCAAAAACCTCTGGTCTGAGACACTTGCATCTACATTAGCGACAGAGACGGGAAAAGTTCAGAAGAAAGGACTCTAACTTGTGACTTAGTTCTTTTTATTAAAGACGTAATCTGAAATAGGAAGGAAGATAAGAGAGGGTAGCTTCTACATGGTATTTATCTTAACATATCGGTCTAAGAAAGTATATAAACGCATTTGAATGTTGTGCTTTTACAAACTACCTCTTTCATTCTTGTTTCAATGTAAATGCCTAGTATTTTAAAATTCCCTTTGATAAGGCTTTGAAAAACCACAGCTAGTAAGATGTATTTTTCACTTTTGAATTGTTTTCCTTTAAATATTATTTTATTGACAGTAAAACAATGATTTGATTTATTTACCTATGGAATTTATCCATAATTAATTAATTATCTATTCTAAACAACTAAAATTAAATATTCTAAATATTTGCACCCTGTGGTATAGGAGACAGAATGGAGGTATGAGCATCAGGATGAAATAAAAAATATAGGAAAGGAGCTTAGTTCATTGGACTGTAAAATCTATCTAATTTGCAAAACTGATTTGGCTTGCATTGTCTTATTTAAGATGGTCTAATTTTCACTGAGCCCCACACTCTGAGCCAGGCATTGTGCCAGATGACACAGATAAAAACACAAAGCAGAGTGTTCCCTACCATGATGGTCTTGCAGCTTCATGAGGTAATGTTTCACTATAGCGAAAAGATCTCAAAACCCCTAGAACAAAACCCAATTTCAGATGTGTAAGGATTATCCAAAATACAGCCTAAAGTGAAAAATCTCTACTTCCCAACCTTCTTTCACTACATGCAAATATTTTCCTCCCATGTCACCTGACAACTGGAACATGGATTTCAAGAATAGGACAGGAAGGTTATCCCACACTGACAGAGCTGCAAGCCCTCCTCATCTCTGCTTCATTTTTCAGACACTTAGCTACTCTTCCCTCTGCTTTCTATTACCCTTAACCTTAATACTTCCACCTGAAGCACCACAGTTGAACCCAGACTTTGAAGAGAATTCCAACTAAGGAACAAAACCATGTTCTAACTATTGTTAGTGACATCTTGAAAAACTCAGAGTGAGCAGTGATTGGAAGGCTCCAGAGCACTGTCTCAGGACGCCAGCACACAAACTGTGTTTTCTGTTGCAGTGTTCCAAGGAAATATTTTTCTTGCTAGTCACTGGAACAGCTGGTTGGGGATTTCCCTATTTTGTTAGACTGAATTAACTTGGCAAGAAAAATAGATGAATCTTTTAAGCCCTCTTCCCCTCCTTCCCCCCACAAGTCAGCTGTACCTCAGGGAAGGTAAAAAGCAAATAAGTAGTCAGACTGTGGTTATTCATCTACAAATGACTCAGATGACTGGGTCTCCCTTTCTGGGTTTCCCACCACCATGTAAGGAGGTTAAACAGGAAAAAAAAAAAAAAAAAATCCATGTTACCAGCTACATACTCAAATGCTTCTGCTCTCCAAAGACAATGAAATTCCATTATAGAACTTAACTCCCCAAAAGGAGGCCAGATTGGTTATACAGATGGTATGTGCCCTACCTTCAATTTGTTCCTCCACCCCCACTTCACCCTGCTCAAAGTTCTTAATGATGGCCATATTTCTCCAATGCTAACCACTCATTAATTTTTTTCATTCAACAAGTAGTTTAGTTGTTAACATCCACTATACGCCAGGCATAGTGATGAGAATTATAATACTGAGAAAAATCAGACAGGGGCTTATAGTCTGTTGGAGAAGAATGACATTGGTTAATGTGTAACACAAATGAGAACATAAGCTGTGTTGGTCAAGGAAAAATACAGTGCTATGACAACTTACATAAAAGGACCAGATATGGACTGAGATGGGTGTAGCTCAAGGAGACAGAGCTGAAGGATGAGTCAACCATGTGGAAGCATGCAGGAGAAGGGTGAGATCTAGGCAGAGGAAACAGCATGTGCTAAGGCTCTGTGACATGAGGGAGATTGGCATGTTAGAGAAACTGAAAGAAGATCAGAGAGGGTAGAATTCAGAGGATAAGGGGGAGAGTAATGCAAAATGGAGCTAGATCTACCAAAACAGAGTCCTATTAGAACTAATAGGTGAGTTCAGCCAGGTTTCAGGATATAAGATCAATGTATAAAATTCAATTGAATTTCTACACACTAGCAATGAACAATTTGAAAATGAAATTAAGAAAATTTCATTTACAATAACATCAGAAAGAATAAGATACTTAAGATTAAATTTAACAAAAGAAGTGTAAGACTTGTACATTGAAAACTAGGAAACATTGTTGAAAAATTGAAGAAAACCCAAGTAAATGGAAAGGCATCCCACGTTCATGAATTGGAAGATTTAATATCAAGATGGAAATATTCTCCAAACTGATCCACAGATTCAACACAATCCCTACCAATATCCTAGAAGATTTGTTTGCAGAAATTGACAAGCTGATCCTAAGATTCATATGGAAAATCAAGGAACTCAGAATAACCAAAATAATGGAAAAGGAAAACAAGTTGAGAGACACATACTTTCGAATTTCAAAACTTACTACAAAGCTACAGTAATCAAGACAGTGTGGTACTGATATGAAGATAGACATAAATCAATGAAACAGAGTTGTGAATCCAGAAATAAATCCTTTTACCTTTATGGTTAATTGATTTTTGACAAGGGTACCAAGACAATTAATATGAAAGGATAGTCTTTTCAATAAATTGTGCCATAGCAACTGGATATCCATATGAAAAAGAATGAAGTTGGACATCTACCTCACACCATATACAAAAATTAACTCAAAACATATCATCAACCTAAACAAAGAGCTAAAACTGTAAAACTATGAGAAGAAAACATGGGAGTAAACGTTTTTAACCTTAGATTAGGCAATGGTTTCTCAGATATGACACCACATTCACAAGTGACAAAAGAAAAAAATAGATAAATTGGACTTCATCAAAATTACAAACTTTTGTGTTCCCAAGTACAAAGGAAAGTAAAAAGGCAACTCACAGAATGGGAGAAAATATTCTCAAATCATGTATCAGATGAGGGACTTATATCTAAATATGCTCTTAGAACTCAACAATGAAAAATACCAACAATCTAATTTAAAAATAGGCACAGTCTAAAAAAAAAAAAAAAAAATCTAGACAAGATTTTATACCCTTTACAAAAATTAACTCAAACTGGATCATAGACCTAAATGTAAATGCAAAAGTGTAAAACTCCTGGAAAATAACATAGGAGAAATTCCTAGGTATAGCAATGACTTTTTAGATATAACAACAAAGGTATACTCCATGAAAGAAATAATTGATAAGCTGAACTTCATTAAAATTAAAAACTTCTGCTCTGCAAAAGGCAGTGTCTAGAAAATAAGAAGACAAACCACAGATTGGGAGAAAATATTTGCAAATGATGTACCTGATAAAGGTCTGTTCTGATATGGGAAACCTTAAAGAAGAAAGGCTGTTTAGAATAAAATGAGGGTGTATTCAAGAACACGAGTGCTAAGTCTACAACCTTGGTTTTCATCTTTTTTTTTTTTTTCCCTTTTTAAAATTGAGATACATACAGGTAAATGCATGGATCTTAAGCATACAGTTCAATGACAGATTCACATATCTGTATAACCCAGATTACACAGGTATTATTGTTTTTCTTTCTGAGGTGATGAAAATGTTCTAAAATTGACTGTGGTAACGGTCACACCTATCCGCAAATATACTAAAAAACCACTCTACTGAATACTTTAAAGGGATGAATTTTATGTATATAAATTATATCTCAATTTTTTAAGTGGGGTTAGAAAGGTGGGGAGATACTAGACCTTTTCAGGTCGTGTAAGTGCAGAGGTACTGAGTTTCCCTGCCTCAACCAAAAGATGACTGAGCAGGCTCAAAATGTCCTTGCAGCAACCTGAGCCTTGGAAGAGAGAACTGTCCAGAATATCTAAATGGTGCAGTTCACATATGGTGGGGAAAGGCTGGGTTTCCGTTGCCTGTGGACGGACCGCTCTTCTCTTCCCGGAAGTAGGATCTTCACTTCCGTGTGAGGCTCACCCTGGGTCAGCGGGACTGCATCCGGCAGCCGGCTGCTCCGAGGGCCGGGTTCTCCACCGGAGAGTACCTGGCACGTGCTTCTTGTCTTATCTGGGCTCTTGTTCCTCTGCCCGGCTCATCGATTTTTCGTAAAACAAGCAGGAAAGCATAACCTTTTGGGTCACACACGTGACCCTGCTACACAGCTGAAGTGCAGGTTTTTGCCCAGCTGCTCCCTGCCCGGCTTCCTGTGGTGGCAGATATTGATTTTTCTCATGACAAAGCAAGTATTCACCCGTTCTGGAAGGCTGAGAATTTTTAATCCCCTGTTTCCGGGGAAGTACCGTGATACTGACAACCCCTTTAAGTAAAATGTTACAGAAGGAAAAACTAAATAAAGTGACTGCTGTCTGGGCAGAGGAGAGAGAGAGAGAAAGATGATGATATTTACATAGACCTGACAGGTATCCAAAATAGAAAAAGTAGAAAGAAGGTTTTAAAAAGCAAGCATCTCAGATGGTCCTCGAGGGAAGGAATTCCCTGTAGCCAGGCTCTAGGTACTTTTCCAATAAAAATCCAACCACCACAAGAAACAACTCATTGTCCAATCATCTGGCACTGTTGTGACCAACCTTGAAGTTCTGGTGACTAAATCACACACTGCTGTGGGTAGAAGGAGAAAATCTCCCCTTTCTTTAGCAGTGATATTGAATGTGTAATGGCTGCTTATGTGGAGGAAATTGGTTTCAGCAAGTGGTTCGGGGAAAAAAGAAACAGTTAGCCTTCGGAATGAACGGATCTGCAGCCGTTTGAACTGTGTGAACAAGTCTGTGCAGGCAGACAGGAATGGGGTGAGGTCTCTGTGCACCCTCACCCTCCACTGACTTGCCTCCTTGGTTGTACAAGGAGCTGGCAGATTTGCCTCACCTCAGCACAGCACCAGTCAACCCAAGGCTGCAAATTGAGCTCTCTCCCCGCCCTCCCAGGAGCAGCAATCTGCTGGTCCTCATAATGTTCTCCTATTGGTCTCACTGCAACTGACAGAGATAAAGGGATCAGCGCTGAAGAAAGACATCTGCAATGAACACTGAAAATGAAGGGAGTTGACCAGTGTACAGTGACACAAGGTGTGGCCTCAGCCAGGACCCAGAGACGCTCTCTGCACGTGGTGTAGAGGAGATGAATGGCATTCTACCAAAGAGCAGGAAACCTGGGCCCGAGGACCTTGCAATGTCCTCATTTTGAGACCATGATATTTTACTGATAGAGTTCAAGAGGATGCTCTTTTTTTTTTTAAAGATGGGATTAGCAGGTATGAAAAACTGGGCAGAGGCAGGCATGAGCTCCCTGCATTCGGCTCCCATAAAATACCAGTGTCTTACTCAGACTCTGAGCTAATAGCCTCAGGAAAAATAATTTATGCCATTCAGGGCAACTCATACAGATGAAATGCGGAACCTGTTTTAGCCAGCTTTTTTTTTTTTTTTTAAGGCAACTTTTCTGTAAATCAAACTACCTTGAGAAATAAATCCTGTAAACACTGTTAAGTAATTGCCAAAAGCTCTTAAGCAGAGCAGTTCCCCACACCACCAACCTGCCCTTTCCCAGAACAATTTCACACTCCTCCTGAAGCACAATGAAAACCTAAGTGGGTCTTGCCTTTGGTCATGTGGCATTGTGATTCCTCTGAATGGCACTCTCTTCATCACTGGGTTACACCGAGGAAAAATCAAGAGAGCTGCAAAAGGTGTGCAACCCAAGCATTGGCAAACATGGAAGAGGCAGCACAGTCAGTGTTTGTAGGACATACCACTTTCCAAGCTGTTCTAAGGGAACATTCTTCAGTGACTTCAAAGGGCTAAATGTTTACAACATTTACTGAGGGCCTACTAAGAGCCGGCCAGTGTGACAAAAGATTTACAAAATGAGGTTGACAAAGATTTACAAAATGAGGTTGAGTGGGCTTTAGGATAACCTAAGGCTGAGCTCTGTCTTCTTAGTGCTATCACTGTTAGAAGGTTGACAGTGGTTTTCTGTACTGAAACCAATGGATGACAGGTTCTATACAAATATGGCATAATGATGTTGATCCTTCTATCTGAAAGACTCAGAAGTAAAAAGTTCCTAGAGGCAAGTAATTTGCTTAAAGATTAAAGTTTAACATTGAAGAAAGCAACAAAATCTAGAACTTTAGTGGTGGTGTCTGCCATTTGTTTTTAAAAGCAGCCAACAAATATTTACTGAATACATACTAAGTTTCTGGCATGATTTATAGAAGCATATGAAGCAGTTAGTCTCTGCTATTAGGGGCTTAAAGTCATGTGGGAGGATTTCACATAAACATACATAAACACAACCCAACAATCCAAAATATCATGTAATCTCCAAATGAATGGCACTGTAGGAAATAATAATACAGGAAGTAATACAGGAGTTGCAAGAGGGAAGATTGCGGAGACCTTCATGGAGAGTTCCATGTAAGAGAAAGAAAGAATGGACATTGTACCTGCTAAAGGGGCAGGATTCATCTGAGCAGAGATGAAGGGAGAAGCTATTCCAGGCAGGAGTGGAGTGATGGCCAGGCATAAAAGGCAGGAAAGTAAAAAGTGGGTCCAGGCAACAGTGAGCCAGCAGACTAGCCATGGCAAAGGGTGTGAGGGTGCAAATGGTGGCTCTTATGCCTGGAAAAGTAGGTTGGGTCAGACTGAGGACATCAAGGGGTACATAATATACATATATCTTATTGCTGGTGATGTTAACCTTGATCCCTTTGTTAGGGTGCTGTCTTCCTGGTCTCTACATTGTAAAGTTACAAAAATTAATAGGTATTTTGTGGTAGGTATGACACGATTTTAAGTTTAATCTGTATTACTAATATTTTCCCATTATTAACTCTACCTAATCAACAAAACAAGAAGTCAAATCCTGATTTGTAGCATTTGCCAGTTTCTGTGGTGTAAATACCCCCACCATGGCTGGTAATGAGCTTCCAATGTGACACCACTGAAAGGGGAGCTGGGAAGGGACACACAGTGCACATCATTATGTAGTACGCCCATCATCCAGATGCAACAGATGTACGTAACCTCCAGAGCATAGATAATAGGGACACGTAGCACAATAAGTAGGAAGTGATGAGTATATATGTCCTTTGTTTAGAAGAAAATTTGTGAGTTTATAGAATTTAATTTTTAGTAGTGGCTGTGTTTAACAACTGCCTCACAAAATTCCTGAAAATGTCACAGTTGGCTTTCATGACCTAGTAGGAGCAACTCCAGACACCACTGCAGGCACTGTTACCTGTACCCAGGTGGCCCTCCCAGGGCATCTTGTTGCAAAGTTGAAAGTGAGCAGCAAAATGTCTCTTAGATCCTTGTGGTCGGGCATTTGTTCCAACCACAGGAAATGTGTGCTTTAGCTAGAAAGAAGAGCAGAAGTGGTTGTGTTGGTCCTTCATTCTAAGATATGGCTGCCAGGTACCTTTGCCAGATGAGATGTTTAAGACATATGTCTCTCAGTGTAGAAGGATCTGTGGTGAGATGCTGGGACTAGGAAATAGGAAACAAAACCCCAGTTTTATACCTACTACTTGCTTGGGGAGAAATTTCAGTTCTTTCTTTTTAACTATTTTTTACTGTGGTAAAATATACATACTACAATATTTATCATTTTAACCATTTGTAAGCATACAATTCTGTGACATTCAATACATTCGCAATGTTTTCAAGTCCCATCTATGTTGTAGCATATAAAAAAAGTTATTACTTTTTATAACTCAATATGATTCCACCACATTTTGTTTATCTAGTCAACTGTTGATGGACACTTGGGTTTTTCCCCACCTTTTGGCTGTTGTGAATATGTGAATAGATATTGCTTCTATGAACGCTGGTGTACAGAAATCTGTTCAAGTTCATGCTTGCAATTCTTTTGGACTATATACCTAAGAGTAGAATTGCTGGATCTTATGGTAATTCTGTTTAACTTTTTGAGGAACAGTGAGAAATTTCAGGTCTTTATCCTCATCCATAAGGGTGAGATGATTGCTAGTAGGTATATAATAAATACACAGACATGAGCAATGTTGATAAAATGCCTGGCCTAGTATCTGGACAAAGTAGTAGGTACCCTTTTATATTTGTCTATCAATCGATCGAGATATATATATATAACACAGATATATGTATATGTGCATTTGTATTTTTTAAATTAGCAGACACTTCTGGAATGCTTACTAAATGGCAGTACTTTACATGCATTAATACATATTAATTCATTTAATTGTCATAACAATCCTGAATGGTAGGTAGGTGTTACTGTTATTATTGTTGTTACTGTTATCCTTGTTTTTTTATAGACGTGTAGACTAAAACATAGGGAAGTTATGTAACTTGCCCAAGGCCAAAAAGCTACTAGGAAGTATAGTAGCCAGGATTAACCCCAAGTTGTCTACCACCATAATTAATACGTGTTTTCAGACACTATAAAGTGTTACTTTTCTTCCTCATTTAGAGAAGAGGCATGAAAAAGAAACACAAAACACCATGTTTCTAGGTCTACGGCTCTTCTGCCAGCACGTCCCACAAAGCAGACTATTGAAAGACTGGCTTGTGATGGTTATAGTGAGTTTCTGAACAGGGGGTGTGGGGACTATGGAATGAGAGAGCCTGACAGAGGAGGAAGCAGCACCCATTGCTGGGAAAGCTCTGTTGAGCCCTTCCTGGCAACTGGGGACTGGTGGCCATGGAGGGTTGACTCGATGAAGCTTCCTAGTTGCTGCTCCACTGACTGACCAGTTTTGCTGGCAGGTCTCTCTCCCCTGACATGATTCAATTCCATTCTACTATGATATAAAGGAACCATAGGATATCAGAGCAGATGACTTCCTTTATGTTTTCAAAATTAGGAAAAGCAGATATCAGAACCAGTGGTTTTCAAATTTTCTGAGGGGGAGCAAGAAGCCTTTTTTTGTTCTTTCGGTGGTGCTCTGCCTTTGGGGACTTTTTCAGTGGCTCCTGAAAAATCTCCTAAAATGCAGGGGTTTCATGGTACAGATGGAAAATTACAGTTCCATTTTAAATGCCTCATCATATAGCTGAGGACCTGAAAAACAGAAAGGTAAAGTGATTTTTCCCAAAACCACACAGCAGGTACAACCAGGCTGCAAATCTGCTTTGTGCCTCACATCCTGGTGTTATCGACTTTGGTGCTCACTGGGGACTGGCTGGGGAGAGACAACATGGTGTCTTGTGAGCCAGGGAGTCCCACACACCTCTCAGCTGGTGACCCACTGGCCAAAGTGGGAATTCACACGCCAATCCCAGGGCACAAGCAGGAGGAACTGGCAATTCCTGGTCAGCAATTGCCAGCCTGATGAAAGGTCCCTGCTCTGTTTGCAGAACAGCTGCTGAGACAGAGGGATCATATCTTACTGTAATGGAAGCTGTTTTAATGTATGCCTCGCCCATCTGTCTTCCATAAAGGTACAACAGCCTTCCCTCTTTATCTGGCTGGAAGGTAGTTATTTTTACTGTCAGGCACATAAAACATATAGAGCCACTTGAATGGGCTTCTTTGGAATGCACAGAGAGCAGCTGCTCAGCACAAAGCAACTCAACTATTCTGTAAAGTTTTCATAATTCATGAAACCTGTTATTCATGGAGGTTTTTCTTGAGACTCCATCAATAATCCCAGATTGCTTCTATGAGGAGCAGAGAAAGAAGACAGTGCTACTTTCCTTATGGGTCTGCCTATCTGATCTATTTGTCTCATCCAACCAAATATGTACACAGGGCTCTCTCTTGATTGCTAACTCGCCTAGCGGTAACCTGTTTCTTGCCCCGGATTCTGGGTGTTTTGGAACAAGCTGTTTAACTATCTCGGGTCTCAGTTTATCAATTCATGTAAAGGACAAGTCTGGGTGTTGTCATGAGGACAACATTCAGTTAATGTTTATAAACCATGGTGATGTTCTCAGATGAAAGATGTTCAGTGAACATAAAAATACTCAGCTATGATGATTAATGCATGGTCTTTGCCAATGAGATTATTTAAATGATGGAACAGTGGCTACTATTTTAATCTATAGACTCTCACTAAAGTTTCAAAGCACTTTCCCGACAATAAATCATGGCAAGTGTTATTTAATCCTCACTTTAGAGACCAAGAAGTTGAAGCACCATAATGCATGTGCTTTCCTCATGGGCAGGGGTTAAATTTAACTGTGAAAAATTATCAGTGTTGCTTCTCTTTCAGGACACTGTGCACCAGACTCGGGAGTTTTGTAAAATATCCTGAGCTGATGCATTCTCCCTGGAGGAGGATGGAAGCGCCCACAGGAAATCCACTTAGCAAGCATGTATTGAGTCCTGGAGATACAAAGATGAGGGATTTAATGTACATTCTCAAAGCCCTTACGATACAGAGAGAGGGAGAGGAGCAAGCACGCATGATCAGACATTTAGAGCCACACGTGCAAACGGAGAAGAGAGGGTCCCATGGACAGTAAAGGAGTGTAGGGATAATATTGAAAGTGATGTTTTGTTTGTTTGCAAATGTGCTTTGTTCATGAGTCTTCATTTAGGTTCCCTCAGAAGCAGATGCTGGGGCAAGGATTTGAGGTTTATCCGCGGTTTATTTGGAAGGAAGGTGAAGAAAGCATCACTGGGTGATGGGAAAGCGAGACAGGTACGGGAAGGCAGCTATCACTGCTGGCAACCAGGATGGTTTCTGGGGAAACACACACCTCAGAGCCATCCCCGGAAGGGGCAAGGTTGCTGGAGTGTTTATACCCCAACTCCTATCAGCTACTGAAAGGGGACTGCTCCTGGGGGTCAGGAATTCTTGCCTGTAGTGTGTAGCAAAGTGGGCTGCAGACACCAGAGAAAGTCTCTGGATAAAGAAGCAGTAGCTATTGGGAGTCCTGTGCACTTAGGGATAAGGGTGAGGGGTACCAGCGGGGCATAGTGACTGCTCCACCTTTTAAAGAAAACCACCACTGGAATGCAAAGTACTATATTCTCTAGCACATGGCCTTGACTCTCTGGTTTAGGGATAATCATTTAACTGTCCATTTCAGTCGGTAGAGCACAGTTGCTATTAAGAGCAGGGACAGCCCTGGGGGAGGACTGGTTAAGAAGGAAAGACTTACTGCTCATACTTGGACAAAAGACCCAGCTCTCTCCTCCTGTCCTTCACATCTCAGAATAGGCCTTTTCCTGACCCTCCTGGGTCCCCCGGGGGATGCAGAGCTCACTCCTTTCATGGTGGTTATAACATCTACTTGCCCTTTTGTATTTACTCATCCTTCCCCTTCAAAAGACTCAACTTCCTGAAGGCAGAGTCTGAGCCTAACAGAGAATCTTTCAAGTGATGCATGTGACCTTTTAAAGGAACAAAAATAATAAATCTTTTCTGTATTACAACTTTCCCTTTAGAACAAGGGTATGGGAGAGTGTGCCCTGCTCCAGAAGAAATGTAAGAAGAAATGAAACTCATAGGTCAGCCATCGTGATACAGTGAGCACAAAAGGAGACAGAAGGAAGGGAGATCTACTGGAATGATATGTACTAGGGGTTAAAAATGAAGCAGTGATTTTTTAAAAAAATTTTATTTATTTATTTATTTCTATTTTTGGCTGTGTTGGGTCTTCGTTTCTGTACGAGGGCTTTCTCTAGTTGTGGCAAGCGGGGGCCACTCTTCATCGTGGTGCGCGGGCCTCTCACTATCCTGGCCTCTCTTGCTGTGGAGCAAGGCTCCAGATGTGCAGGCTCAGTAGTTGTGGCTCACGGGCCTAGTTGCTCCGCGGCATGTGGGATCTTCCCAGACCGGGGATCGAACCCATGTCCCCTGCATTAGCAGGCAGATTCTCAACCACTGCGCCACCAAGGAAGCCCAAGCAGTGATTTTTTAATACTGAGCTGCATGAGTTCTTTGTGTATTTTGGAGATTAATCCCTTGTTGGTTGCTTCATTTGCAAATATTTTCTCCCATTCTGAGGGTTGTCTTTTCGTCTTGTTTTTGGTTTCCTTTGCTGTGCAAAAGCTTTTAAGTTTCATTAGGTCCCATTTGTTTATTTTTGTTTTTATTTTCATTACTCTAGGAGGTGGTTCAAAAAAGATCTTGCTGCAATTTATGTCAAAGAGTGTTCTGCCTATGTTTTCCTCTAAGAGCTTTATAGTGTCTGGCCTTACATTTAGGTCTTTAATCCATTTTGAGTATACTTTTGTGGATAGTGTTAGGGAGTGTTCTAAGTTCATTCTTTTACATGTAGCTGTCCAGTTTTCCCTGCACCACTTATTGAAGAGGCTGTCTTTTCCCCACTGTATGTTCTTGCTTCCTTTGTCATAGATTAGGTGACCATAGGTGCGTGGGTTTATCTCTTGGCTTTCTATCCTGTTCCATTGATCTATATTTCTGTTTTTGTGCCAGTACCATACTGTCTTGATTACTGTAGCTTTGTAGTATAGTCTGCAGTCAGGGAGCCTGATTCCTCCAGGTCCGTTTTTCTTTATCAAGATTGCTTTGGCTATTCAGGGTATTTTCTGTTTCCATACAAATTGTAAAAATTTTTTGTTCTAATTCTGTGAAAAATGCTATTGGTAATTTGATAGGGATTGCACTGAAAAAACAAACAACCTAATGAATAAATGGGTGGAAGAGCTAAATAGACATTTCTCCAAAGAAGACATACAGATGGCCAACAAACAGATGAAAAGATGCTCAACATCACTGATTATTAGAGAAATGCAAGTCAAAACTACAGTGAGGTATCACCTCACACTGGTCATAATGGCCATCATCCAAAAATCTATAAAAAATAAATGCTGGAGAGGATGTGGAGAAAAATGGACCCTCCTACACTGTTGGTGGGAATGTAGATTGGTACAGCCACTACAGAGAACAGTATGAAGGCTCCTCAGAAAACTAAATGTAGAACTACCATATGACCTACCAATTCCACTCCTGGGTATATGACGGGAGAAAACCGTAATTCAAAAAGATACATGTACCCCAATGTTCAATGAAGCACTATTACAATAGCCAGGACATGGAAGCAACCTAAGTGTCCATTGACAGAGGAATGGATAAAGAAGATGTGGTACATATATACAGCAGAAACCAACGCAACATTGTAAAGCAACTATACTCCAATAAAAATTTAAAAAAAAAAAAAGAAAAGAAAAGAAAAATCAAGCAGTGAAAAGTGTAACGTCATATGAAGAAAGACAGGTTCTTAAAATCAAGCCTAAGGCTCACTTCCTCTTCCATTTGTATTTTTAAAAATCTGTATTTATCTATCATCTATCTAGCTATGTATTTATTGATCTATCCATCCTAGACTGTGTGTTCTTTAATAGAGGGATATAAAAGAAGACAAAGTAAAAATCTTCCTGTACCGTAACCTCTGCTGTAATTAAAAATAAAAGTAATCCATATAGAAGACCATCAAATCCAATGATAGAGAACAATACAGGGTGTAAAGGACCTCTCCAGGACCACAGCAGACCTTCTACCCCAAGAAACACTTATCAAAGTTTTATCATTATATAAGCATGATATAATGATAAAATGATAATAGGTAACATTTACTGGGTGACTACTATGTGTCTGAAACTATTCTAAGACCTTGCCATATATTAAATTTTAAGTCTATAACATAGTTATATTTTCATCCACAATTTATGTAAGAAAAAACTGAGACACAGTGAAGTAAACTCACTTACCCAAAGTGACATGCTTAGTCAGAGGCAGAGGCAAGATTTGAACTCGAGAAGTCTGAATTCAGAATCCAGGGCTCTTAACCACTACACTGCGCTGGCAAACCACATGTGTTAATTTGTATTTTTTTGTACATAAAATGCTAATTTGTGTGCATGCGTGTGCATACAAAAATGGGCAACTCTAAAACGGCAAGAAGCATGCAAGGTCTAAGCAGCTGAGCTCTTTCCCCAACTCCGCATCTTTCTGGAGGCTTTACCCCTGACCTGGCCAGCACAAAATAATCTGCAAAGCACATTGACATCATCTTTGTAATAACCATCTATTTCCCACCATATGCATTTTATTGTGCACAATTCCGTCAACAGCATTGTCACGTAACACACTTCCAGACTACGAACATTGAATACAGGCAACTTTAGTAAGTCTGCTTTTACACTTAGGTGGAACCTAAATTGTAGGTGTGCATGTGTTCAGCAGTTCACTTCGTGACCAGGACTTGAGGCTCTAAATGAAGGAGTCATCAGGTGCTGGGGAGTTCCAAGACAAACAATTTGGGAAGGACCTTGAAGTTGTCACCATCCTATTCTACATCACAAAGGCCAGATGGCCAATGAAAATAAGCTGGCTGGGCAGCCACACAATAAACATTTAGTGAAGACCAACCATATCAAGAGCATTGTGTTAGGCGCCAAAGATATCAAGTATGTGGGTTCTATATCGAGAGTTGATCGCCGAGTTCAGAAGCCATAGCCATAGCCAGTGGTTTTCCAGGTCTGAGTGCCCCAGGTTCTGTGCAGGTGCTTTCCAGGGCCATGGAATGCTGAAGGGATGGCTCATCTGGCCCTCCATTCTTACCCTACCCCACCAGAGGTTCCTCTCCTGCCTGTTTCGTGTGCTGGGCGTCAGCATAACATTTTATATTTACAAAAGCTTTCAGTACTCAAAATAACTTGAAAGTCACTTCCCTAAGGTATTAGGTTTGCTTAAAGTTAAAAAAAAAATTTAATTCACTTTTGGTCAATTCTGCTTTTATCTTCAGGTAGTCATATAGCTTGAATGAACATATCATTTTATATTTAAATGCTTATTTTGTTTTTCTCTGATTATGTATTTGTATACCCCTATTGTTCAAAATGTTAAAAATACAGAGAGGTTTCAAAACTGTAGTCCTAATTCCCTGAGCTAATTACTTGTTTACATTCTGTTGTATTTCTGTGTGGTTTTTATCCTATGCAGATCACATTTTTAGCTTACATTTTTATAAAATGAGAAGCATACAAGAATTTGCATGCCATCTTTGCACAGGTGTCATGCTAATGTCCCCTTTTTGTTCCAATCTGAGTACACATGCTGCTGAAATAGTGTACATTAATTTTATATTATGTACTGCATTTTCCATTTCTATTATATTTTAACTTTGCCCACAGCAGGATTTATTTTTGGTCTGAGTCCTCCAGGCCAAATCTAATTTGTTCTAGTTGCTGGGGAAATTTCTGGCATAGGAAGTATTTTCAGTCCAGAGGGACATGCAACACTCTCTTTCCAAATCCCTAAAGGGGTACACTTGTGCAAATTTGTCAAATCCATGATTTTATGATGATGCTAAGATGCAGATACTTATGACTGAATTTTAAATTCATGTTCCATTTCCTAGAGCCCTTTCTAAAAAAGTAGAAGGGAAAAACAGGCATTCTCATTATGGTGCTACTACTCCTGAAACATGGTACTGAAGGATTTTATAACAGCAATATGATGGACAGACACCTAAACAACAAAAGCTAACTGAAACGTGTAAAGCCTGTCTGCAAAGGCTAAGTTTAAATTGCCCATCATTTGTTATATTACTCTTGTCCCTGCTTTCTAGATTTATGTCTTCACATAGAAATAGCCACACATAAAATATGCAACAAAAATGATATTGTTTGCATGTCATTCATAACCTAAAATTTTCTAGGTTAAGACCAGATTATTTCCTGGCATTTAGAAATAAGACATTTTATATAAGAACCCATTTTTGATTTGATGAATGGTCTTGGATAAATCAGTATGAGGTATATTTAAGCCACTTTCAAAATTCTGCTAAAGAACAAATCTAAGAAACAACTAAATTAAGAATGTCATCTTTTCACTTTATATTTCCACAGATGAGCTATTTAAATGACCTTTAATCCTGGTACATTTAAAATGATTACTACAATCAAAGGTATTCATTCTATACACCACATTTTCAATTGCCTATTAAGTGAGTTCTCAACACTGCTCAGAAAAAGGTCTACATAAATAAGTAGGTTTAAACCAGCTGTGACCAAAAATATGATTTGTTCAGAGATAAACATTTATGGTACACAAGCATCACTTCTACTCTTTACAAATTTGTCTTGGTGAGTTAAAGAAAAGTAGGGAAACAGAATTTTAGGGATGAAATAAGACCTGATCATTTCAGAATATGTATTAAGCTCCCCACATGCCACTTCCAATGCCAAGATTCCAGTGAGAAAGGTGGGTAGGCCGTGGGTCTCTATCTTGTACTGGCCCGTGTCTGAGCAGAATCTCAGTGTCTTCTATAGAATAGATGTGAGACTTGGACCCAAGATGTACTCCAGGGAAAAGGAATAGATGGGGTCAAGACTGAAATCTGTGTCTACAAAGTACACAGAGCAATTCCCTGAAACTGGAGACCCTGGGAGACTAATCTGTCATATCACAGCATCTCTTTATTGGAAATTTATTATTTCAAAACACTTGGCCCCTGCAAGTCTCTTTTATTTCTTCTTCTTCTTCCTTTCGTTGAGGTTAAGACCTACTTCTTAGCTAGGGTTTTTGCACTTAAGTTTCTTAACCTGCCCACCTCTATCAACAAATCAATGCTTCTCTGCCATGAATAAAAATGATGCCAGTCCTTGTTTTTAAGGCTATACATTCTCTACTGGAAGACAAAAGACATAAATATGTAAATGTTTCCTGAAGATTCAAGTACCTTGTGTTTCATATTCCCTGAGACATATCACAGTATGATTGTTGGAAGAATATGATGGTAATATTTCTTTCACATTATGTACTCCAATCTTGTTTTAGCCCTTTACATTCTACCATACCAAAAATACTTACTACTGGACCTTCAAGATGGTGGAGAAGTAAGACGTGAAGATCACCTTCCTCCCCACTATACATCAAAAATACATCTACATGTGGAACAACTCCTAGAGAACCTCTACTGAACACTGGCAGAAGACCTCAGGACAAGAAAACAAGACAAGAAAATCCCCATGAACCTGGGTAGGGCAAAAGAAAAACGAAAAAAAAAAAACAGACAAAGGAATAGGGATGGGACCAGCGCCCCTGGGAGGGAGCTGTGAAGGAGGAAAAGTTTCCACACACTAGGAAGCCCCCTCACTGGCAGGGACCGCGGAGAGCTTCGGAGCCACAGAGGAGAGCACAGCAACAGGGGTGCAGAGTGCAAAACAGAGAGATTCCCGCACAGAGGATCGGGTCTAACCAGCACTCACCAGCCTGAGACGCTAGTCTGTTCACTTGCTGGGGCAGGTGGGGGCTGGGAGCTGAGGCTCGGGCTTCGGAGGTCAGATCCCAGGGAGAGGACTGAGGTTGGCTGCCTGAACACAGCTTGAGAGGGGGCTAGTGCGCCACAGCCAGCTGGGAGGGAGTCTGGGAAAAACTCTGAACCTGCCAAAGTGGCAAGAGACCATTGTTTCAGGGTGTGCAAGGATTGGACCCCAGAGGTGGGCACGGACCACTACTGCTGCTGCCACTGTCACCAAGGGTCCTGTGTGCACACACAGGTCACTCCCCACACCCTCCCAGGAGCCTGTGCAGCCCGCCACTGCCAGGGTCCTGTGATTCAGGGTCAACTTTCCCAGGAGAATACACAGCACACCTCAGGCTGTTGCAACTTCACACTGGCCTCTGCCACTGCAGGCTCACCCCGCACATCCCAACTGTGACTGCCGTATCCCTCCCGCTCCCTGGACTGAGTGAGCAAGTGAGCCCTAATCAGCTGCTGCTTTAACCCTTTCCTGTCTGGGCGGGGAACAGACACCCAAGGGTGGTCTACATGCAGAGGCGGGGCCAAAACCAAAGGTGAGCCCCAGGAGCTGTGTGAACAAGGAAGAGAAAGGGAAATCTCTCTGTGCAGCCTCAGGAGTAGTGGATTAAATCCCCGCAATCAGCTTGGTGAACCCTGAATCTGTGGAATATCGCAATAGACAACGAATGTTCCCAAATTCGAGGCAGTGGACTTCTGTGGACTTCGGGTTTGCAATCTGTGTTTGACTTGGTTTACGTTTTATGGTTATCTTAGTTTAGTTTTTAGTGATTGTTTTCAGTTGTGGGTTTCTTTATTGGTTTGGTTGCCCTCTCACTTTTCCTTTTTCTTCTCTTTCTGTAAGTGTCTGTGTGTATGTTTCTTTGTGTGATTTTCTCTATATAGTTTTGCTTTTACCATTTGTTTTGGGATAGCTCATATCCTGGGTCACAAATCAAGCCTTGGTAGATTTAAGAAAATTGAAATCGTATCAGGTATCTTTTCTGACCATAATGCTATGAGACTAGAGGAAAAAAAAACCTAAAAAATACAAACACATGGAGGCTAAACAATATGCTACTAAATAACCAATAGATCACTGAAGAAATCAAAGAGGAAATCAAAATATACCTAGAAACAAATGACAATGAAAACACAATGACCCAAAACCTATGGGATGCAGCAAAAGCAGTTCTAAGAGGAAAGTTTATAGCAATACAGTCCTACTTCAAAAAACAAGAAAAATCTCAAATAAACAACCTAACCTTACACCTAAAGCAATTAGAGAAAGAAAAACAAAAAGAAACCCAAAGTTAGCAGAAGGAAAGAAAACATAAAGATTAGATCAGAAATAAATGAAAAAGAGATGAAGGAAACAATAGCAAAGATCAATAAAACTAAAAGCTGGTTCTTTGAAAAGATAAACAAAATCGATAAACAATTAGCCAGAATCATCAGGAAAAAAAGGGAGAAGACTCAAATCAACAGAATTAGAAATGAAAAAGGAGAAGTAACAATTGAGACTACAGAAATACAAAGGATCATGAGAGATTACTACAAGAAACTATATGCCAACAAAATGGACAACCTGGAAGAAATGGACAAATTCTTAGAAAAGTACAACCTTCCAAGACTGAACCAGGAAGAAATAGAAAATACGAACAGACCAGTCACAAGCCCTGAAACTGAAACTGTGATTAAAAATTTTCCAACAAAAGCCCAGAACCCGATGGCTTCACAGGTGAATTCTATCAAACACTTAGAGAAGAGCTAACACCTATCCTTCTCAAACTCTTCCAAAATATAGCAGAGGGAGGAACACTCCCAAACTCATTCTATGAGGCCACCATCGCCCTATACCAAAACAAAACAAAGATGTGACAAAAAAGAAAACTACAGGCCAATATCACTGATGAACATAGATGCAAAAATCATCAACAAAATACTAGCAAACAGAATCCAACAGCACATTAAAACGATCATATACCGTGATCAAGTGGGATTTATCCCAGGAATGCAAGGATTCTTCAATATACACAAATCAATCAATGTGATACACCATATTAACAAACTGAAGGATAAAAACCATATGATAATCTCAGTAGATGCAGAAAAAGCTTTTGACAAAATTCAACACCAATTTATGATAAATACTCTCCAGAAAGTGGGCATAGAGGGAACTTACTTCAACATAATAAAGGCCATATATGGCAAACCCACAGCAAACATCATTCTCAATGGTGGAAAACTGAAACCATTTCCTCTAAGATCAGCACAAGACAAGGGTGCCCACTCTCACCACTATTATTCAACATGGTTTTGGAAGTTTTAGCCACGGCAATCAGAGAAGAAAAAGAAATAAAAGGAATCCAAATCGGAAAAGAAGAAGTAAAGCTCTCACTGTCTGCAGATGACATGATACTATACTTAGAGAATCCTAAAGATGCTACCAGAAAACTACTAGAGCTAATCAATGAATTTGGTAAAGTAGCAGGATACAAAGTTGATGCACAGAAATCTCTTGCATTTCTATAGACTAACAATGAAAAATCTGAAAGAGAAATTAAGGAAACACTCCCATTTACTACTGCAACAAAGAGAATGAAATACCTAGGAATAAACTTACCTAAGGGGACAAAAGATCTGTATGCAGAAAACTATAAGACACTGAGGAAAGAAATCGAAGACGATACAAACAGATGGAGAGATATACCATGTTCTTGGATTGGAAGAATCAATATTGTGAAAATGACTATACTACCCAAAGCAATCTACAGATTCAATGCAATCCCCATCAAATTACCAATGGCATTTTTTACAGAACTAAAACAAAAAATCTTAAAATTTGTATGAAAGCACAAAAGACCCTGAATAGCCAAAGCAATCTTGAGAAAGGAAAATGGAGCTGGAGGAACCAGGCTCCTGGACTTCAGACTATACTACAAAGCTACAGTAATCAAGAAAGGATGGTACTGGCACAAAAACAGAAATATAGATCAATGGAACAGGATAGAAAGCCCAGAGATAAAACCACGCACAAATGGTCACCTTATCTTTGACAAAGGAAGCAAGAATATTCAATGGAGAAAGACAGTCTCTTCAATAAGTGGTGCTGGGAAAACTGGAAAGCTACATGTAAAAGAATGAAATTAGAACACTCCCTAACACCATACATAAAAATAAATGTATGGTGTTAGAGACCTAACACCTAAATGTATGGATTAGAGACCTAAATGTAAGACTGGACACTATAAAACTCTTAGGGGAAAACATAGGCAGAATGGACTGTTACATAAATCACAGCAAGATCTTTTCAACCCACCTCCTAGAGTAATGGAAATAAAAACAAAAATAAACAAATGGGTCCCAATGAAACTTCAAAGCTTTTGCACAGCAAAGGAAACCATAAACAAGACGAAAAGAAAAGAAAATATTTGCTAGTGAAGCAACTGACAAAGAATTAATCTCCAAAATTTACAAGCAGCTCATGCCGCTCAATATTAAAAAAACAAACAACCCAATCAAAAAGTGGGCAGAAGACCTAAGTAGACATTTCTCCAAAGAAGACATACAGATGGCCAAGAAGCACATGAAAAGCTGCTCAACATCACTAATTATTAGAGAAATGCAAATCAAAACTACGATGAGGTATCACCTCGCACCAGTCAGGATGGCCATCATTCAAAAAATCTACAAACAATAAATGATGGAGAGGGTGTGGAGAAAAGGGAACCCTCTTGCACTGTTGGTGGGAATGTAAATTGATATAGCCACTATGGAAAACAGTATGGAGGTTCCTTAAAGAACTAAAAATAGAATTACCATATGACCTAACAATCCCACTACTGGGAATATACCCAGAGAAAACCATAATTCAAAAAGACACATGCACTCCAATGTTCATTGCAGCACTATTTACAATAGCCAGTACATGGAAGCAACCTAAGTGTTCATCAACTGATGAACGGATAAAGAAGATGTGGCACAGGGACTTCCCTGGTAGTGCAGTGGTTAAGATTCCGCCTGCCAATGCAGGGGACACGGGTTCGAACCCTGGGTCAGGAAGATCCCACATGCTGCAGAGCAACTAAGCCTCTGTGCCACAACTACTGAAGCCCGCATGCCTAGAGCCTGTGCACCGCAACAAAGAGAAGCCATGGCAATGAGAAGCCCGCACACCGCCACGAAGAGTAGCCCCCACTCGCCACAACTAGAGAAAGCCCATGCACAGCAACAAAGGCCCAATGCAGCTATAAATAAATAAATAAATAAATAAATAAATAAATAAACAAATTTATTTTTTAAAAAAAGAAGATGTGGCACATATATACAATGGAATATCACTCAGCAACGAAATTCAGTTATTTGTCATGAGGTGGATGGACATAGAGTCTGTCATACAGAGTTAAGTAAGTCAGAAAGAGAAAAAAAGTACCGTATGCTAACGCATATATATGCAATCTAAAAAAAAAAGAAAAAAAGGTTCTGATGAACCTTGGGGCAAGACAGGAATAAAGACACAGTTGTAGAGAATGGACTTGAGGACATGGCTGGTGGGGGGAGGGGAAGCTGGGCCAAAATGAGAGAGTGGCATGGACTTATATATACTACCAAATGTAAAATAGCTAGCTAGTGGGAAGCAGCCCCATAGCACAGGGAGATCAGCTCGGTGCTCTGTGACCACCTAGAGGGGTGGGATAGGGAGGGTGGGAGGAAGGGAGACGCAAGAGGGAGGAGATACGGGGATATATGTATACATATAGCAGATGCACTTTGTTATACAGCAGAAACTAACACACCATTGTAAAGCAGTTATATTCCAATAAAGATGTTAAAAAAAATACTACAAATTATATGTAATACAAATACTTTGAATGTTAGTTCTACTTTAGTACAATTATGTTTGTCCTTCCATTATGTCAGTTTTAAAAAACAACCTTATGGAACCCTAACTTACGTATAACAAAATGCACCTACATTACTGTACAGTTTCACCAAATGTAAATTTGTGTAACCACCTCCACAGTCAAGATATAGAACATTTCCATCACCTCAAAAAGTTCCTCAAATCCCTCTGCAATACCATCCTCCTCACCCCCAGCCCCAGATGACCATTGACCTGCTTTCCATTACTGGAGATTATATATGTATTTTTTGGCATCATGAAATGCATATTGTTTTGCATCGATCTTTTTTTGATCAGCATAATGTTTTTGCGATTTATCCATGTTGTTGCATAGGTGAATAGTTCACTCCTTTTAAATGCTGAGTTTAAGTCCACTGTATGGCTGTATCACACTTTGCATATTCATTTACCTCTTGATGGGTATTTGGCTTGTTTCTAGTTCTTGCCTGTTAAGGAAAAAGCTGCTGTGAATACCCACGTACAAATATTTGTGTAGACATATATTTTAAATTATATCGAGTATAATACCCAACAGTGGAATTGGTGGGTAATAGAGTACTATGTGATTAACTTTATTAGAAACGGCCTAACTTTTCCAAAGTGGTTGCACCAATTTACCTTCCCATCAGTCATGTATAAGAGCACTAGTTACTCCACATCTTTTCCAATTTTAGCCATTCCAGTGGGTGTAGAGTGGTATTTCATTGTGGCATATAATTTTATTTCTCTGATGACTAATGAGGTTGAACATTTTTTCATGTGTTTTTTGGCCATTCACATATCTCTTCAGTGATAAGTTTGCTCAAATCTCTTGCCCATTTTTAAATTAGGTTGTTTGTCCTTTTGTTATTTAGTTATAGAAGTTCTTTATGTATCTGGAGAAAAATTCTTTGACAGATACACGCATTGAGAATATTTTTTCCCATCCTGTGGTTTGCCTTTTCATTTTCTTAATGCTGTCTTTGAAAGAGCAGAAGTGTTTGACAATACCATTCCTTAGGACAGAGTAGGCACATCTGTTTACAAATAAGCTTTGCTAATGAGTGCAGGGATATCTCTTAAAATACTGTGCCAAGGCAAATCATGTTGCCTATTTCACAGTTATTGATAATGTATCTGTGGCCAAGAACCCCAGGTTTTATCAAGCCCAGACTCACCAGCAGTATATCTCCCCAGGTTTTGTGCTACCAGAAGTCCTGTCTCAATGACCCCTTCATTCCTTT
>NW_006771308.1:193038-245093 GCF_000442215.2 Lipotes vexillifer
AGAGTCCCAAGCCCCCAGACTGAGGGTGCTCTTCAGGTGGTTCTGAGGTAGATGGTCCCGTAGGGACACTTTGGGAAAGTCTAGCATAGAGCTCCACTCCCTACCTCCACCACACCACCAAGCTTACTGTGCCTGTCTAGGCAGAATTGATACTGGACACTCCTCATTTTGAGAGCATGCAGGTAGAAAGCCTCCCCATCTAACTTCGAGTAGCCGCTTTTCCCACGCACACCAACACCCAGTGCTGGGAAGGAGGAGGCCCCCCAGGTGCTCAGTGGCCAGGGCCATGTGGTCAACCCCAGAGGATGCTGAAGCAGCAGGAGAGGAACTCCCTCAGGGCCAGCTACCGTTGCCCCACTGCTGAGCGTTAAGCCTTGCTTTACTTCCATTCTCATCACGTGATCAGAGCTAAGCTGGGTTCCAGAAATGCGGGACAAAAGAGGGGGCTCAGAGCCCATCCTTTCTCCCAGTTGCTCTCCTCCGTGGCTACTAGAACCCACCAATTTGTGCTGTATCCTGAAGACTAAGTTCTTTTTATCCCTCTCGGAAAATAAAGGAAGCATGAGACCCACCATCCGAAGGAGGTTGTGATTGCCTTGCGTGGGCCAGCTTTAAGGACAAGGAGTGGCTGAGGCAGAAAATTCCCCAGTTGGCAGGCTTGATGGATGGTATGACACTGTCTCCCGAGGACACAGTGATTTGCTGCAGCATTGCAGCAAACCAAAATAAACCATCGCTCTGCACAAGGGCTGACAAGCTTCATGTCTATGCTCTTCATCATCATTCTGGTAGCAGAGCTTCCCAGATTCTAGGTTAACCCCTTGCACTTTGGACCAGAAATCTGGAGCAGGAACATGGGCGGGATCATAAGATAATTTTTCTTCGGATTAGCACCTTTCATCTGAGGATCTCCAAGTGCTTAAAAATATTAATTAAATTGCCACAACACCTGCGTATGCATAATTATTATCCATCCACTACCCCCAGCTCCGTGTCAACCCCTTAAAAATGAAAAACTTGAAGGACAGCCTGGCTAGACTTCAATGGCTGAGCTTATCATAGAGGAAAACCCCAAATTCAATGCCCTTCATTTCTAGTCTCGTACTGAAGAGAACTAAGGTGGTGGAGACGATCACACAATACCTATAGGCATATATACTTCACAGAGTATATATGGAAGAAAAGAATAAAATATGTATATTGAATTTATCATTTAAGTAAACAAGCTACTGTATTAATCCTAGAAACTTAGCTTCTTTCTGTTTCAGTTTTTCTATCAATAAAATAGTGATATAATGGGGTTCCCTAATCTCTTACCTTACTCTATCATAAGCATTGATGTCTTGTCATGTGTAGTGTTCTACAACCTATGAAAGGGATTCATGCTTCCCTGTGAGAGAGCATCCCCTCACAATTTGACATCGATTATCCCAATACAGGATCTAACACTGAAGAATTTTTATGATCAAAGCTGTTATTCATATTATCAGAATTTCCTTCCTCTTCATTTTAGTTCATGGCCACTGGCTTCTATGATACTATCTTATCTGAGTCAGCCACAATCCCTCTTTTTTGGAAAGCTGGTACTAAAACCACCACCAAGGTTATAAGTAAGAAACTGTAGTTCAGACCAAAAATTGTTGGTGATTCTAAAAATGGATCTCAGCCTCTATTCTGTTCTTATTTAATATGTGTAACCGGAAGTAGCCAACTGGGGGTAGGTTAGAAAGTAGAAGGGCTACTTAGAGGGACTTGAGACAGAGTTGCAGGTGAATAAAGCAGTTAAGTTAACAGTCTTTGCCAAGCAGCCCTCCAGGTTCATTCTGAGCTGTGGGCCAGGCATGAGGTCAAAAGAAAGAGAAGATCCAGACACAACCTCAAGACGAGCCAAACAGAGAGGGACACATATACGGAAAGGTCAGAGATAATGTTGCCACCATAACGGTCTACGGGAAAATGAGGAAACTAAAGAAGGCATCCGAGGTGGGCCTTTCAGGTGTTAGCCATGGGGGTTTACTTCCTGAGGGAAAGGCAGATTTGCAAATTCTGAATGAAGAGACCAATTACCAGGCATATTTGATGGAGCTAGTGAACACATGATATAATACGTTTATGTACCGAGATTTCTTATAAGGTTTACAAAGAAAATAATGTATGCTGCTTGTAGTATGCCAGTGATAAATATTTCTATAGAGATCTCTTTTATGAGGCAAGTGAGAAACATCTACAAATGTCTAGAGCGAAAATCTGTAGAAATAAAATATTCTTGGGATTTCTTTTAGAAATCACTAATAACATTCTAGGAAAAAAATAGAGAAATAAGTTCCTGGAAAAATATATATATAAATAATGGAAATACTGAGAGTTAAGGAGAAACAGCCACATAAGAAAGGCATGAACACTCATGTAACACCAAGCAATGTATGATATGCTTTCATGTGGTGTCTTATTTAAGGCTCTAAACAACCAGAAGTGTTAAGAGCACAAAGGAAACAAGTGACCTGTCTCAGGTTGGTGAGTAGGTAAACTGGGCCCTGGAGTCAGCAAAACAAGTCCAAGTCCTGGGTCTGCTACTCCCTAGCTGTGTGGCCTTGGTCAGTCCCCTGCCTCTGAAAGCCTCAGCTTTCTCATGGGGCTGCTGGAAGAATTCAATGGGACGCTGCACAGAACATGCTCAGCGCAGAACCTGGTACATCACAGAATGCACGCAATAAATACGAGCGCACATCACAGGTCACAACAGTCTCCCTACACAGCAAAAAGACTGATGAAAACTAAACAACACTCAATGCCTCTGAACTGATATTTGGAAGAGAGTGAAACACTCTCTTCCAAAATGTCCTCTCTGGGTGCTATGCCTGACTCCAAGGTTGCTCTATTTTCACAAAATAATTTTGGACCATCTCTGTCGGGAATGTCCTCGGGGCTTATTTAAAATATACATACGTATGTGTATTGTTATTGGTAGCAAATCTTGGCCACGAATAACAATTTATTTTTTCAATTTTTTAATTTAGAATTTGTTATTTAGAGCCAAATCTGATGAAGAAGAAACATAATCAAGAGGGGACAAAATTAAAGTATTGAAATTGTTTTTTTGTGTGTGCACCTTGCAAACATCCCCAAAGGCAATTCCAGATGAGGACTTGTATAAGCATCTCAAACGATGTACACAGTGACATTAGGTACACAACTTCCTGAACTCATTACCTGAAGGACATCCCTCATCTAAGTTTGACTTTTTAAATACTTTTTTAAACATAAAAGTCTCATTCTTTCATAGTCATACTTGCACTGTTGGCCTCTATTCACTTTTGAAATAGGAAACACTGGGAAGGAAAGGAAGCAGGCAAGACCAAAGATAGAAAGAAAAGGATGGGAAGAGAGAGAAAAGCCTAAAGTGAAAGGGCAAGACAAGGCACAGAAAATCAAACCAGCTTAGAAACATCACAGAGAAATCAACCTTGTAGACAAGAGATCTTAATTACAGTTTGCTTTTTAAGACATAACTCATACTACTCCTATTTGTTTTGTGGAAGGGAGAGAGAGGGCTTATAACGGGCTGCAATAAACTTCCCAGTCAAGGCTAGATCCTTTTTTAATTCTGCTCTGGGAGGATGTGTTGAGTAAAATACCTTAGCCTTTCAAGAAATCTAACCTTTTCTAAAAACATTTATTTTGCTTTCTCCTTCGTATTTTGGATGATCGTTCACCACCTGTTCATTTCTTTGCTCTTTTCTCCTCAAGGCTCCTGGACAAGCAGCAGCTTGAGGATGAGGACTTGTGGGAAAGGAAGGAAACACCCAGAGCTCTCTTATGTGAATAACGTGATTAGCAGAAAATACGAAAGAGGCTCCTTCCCCTGTTCATAAAGCAGATTTTCTTTAGAAGCTGGCAGAGCTCCCAGACAATTTGCCCTGGGGACAGAATCTGGCTAAAGTGCTGCCAGTGTCAGCCTCAGGTGCCTCCAGATTGATGGGTTTGGGCAGCCACACGGAAGGAGCACTACAGAGGCAGGAGAAGGGGGAGGACTCAGCACAGCACCGGGCAGGGCCAGCACAGGTCATGCACAGAGCAGGCTGGGTGCTCATGCCACACCATCACTGCCCAGCCCTTCTGGCCACTGACACAGCTATGGATGGGCTGAGGGGCTGGAGATGGGAGAAGCTGGCTCCAGGGTCCAAGCTGGAGGAGCCTGAGAGGTCACAATGTAGGGAAGGAGCAGTGAAGGATGAGGTGGCCCCCGTGAGCTGGCCCAGGGCACAGGCCGTTTCAAGCTACACAGAGCAGCTCGGAGGACAGAGCAATCCTGTCTTCCGGCACCAAGCAAATAGTGTCTCCTGACTTCCTGCCTGGCCCAGGGGTCTGAGCAAGCCGCCTTGTGGGTTTGGGGAATGATCCAGAGGCAAAGGTTGCTGCCACCCTCCTTGGATCCTTCATTCAGCATTGTCACCACAGCAGTGCCCAGCCTACCCCTTTCAGCTTCCCCTGTGTAGTGTTTTCAACAAACACGCACTCTGGAGTACTTCTAATTGAACTGCAAGTCAGCAGGCACTCTATGAATTGTGATATGAGTTGATGGGGAAAGGAGAGGGGGACGGGAACCAAGGTCCTCAGCTTCTGAAGCTACGGCCAGATTCCCTGCTAGGTTTTAGCTCAGCCAGACTAGGATTCCTGATGGGGAAACTTTAAAAAACGATTTTCCGCTATAGTAGTATTTGGAAAAGGTCTATGGCCATGAATTATTCATGGCCACGAATTATTCATGGCCACTATCTGATTTCACCCCCAGTATCTTCCAGATACCCTCACATGGATTCTTGGCTCGCTTGCATATTTACAGAAAAGGTATGGGACACATTTGCCTCTCTACTGCCTTAAATGTCTACCAGCCAGGCTGCCCTGAGTCTATTAATGAAGCTGGGAACTGGTGGTCAAGGTAAGTGGGCTGGCCTGCTGCTTTCTGCTTTCTCTGCTCTTTCCCCTAATGGAATAGCCTCTGTGTGTGTGTGTGTGTGTGTGTGTGTGTGTGTGTGTGTGTACAACTCATTCCTGATCATTTCAAAAAAATTCAGAAAAGGGCTTCCCTGGTGGCACAGTGGTTGAGAGTCCGCCTGCCGATGCAGAGGACACGGGTTCGTGCCCCGGTCCGGGAAGATCCCACGTGCCGTGCAGTGGCTAGACCCGTGGGCCATGGCCTCTGAGCCTGCGTCCGGAGCCTGTGCTCCGCAATGGGAGAAGCCACAACAGTGAGAGGCCCGCGTACCACAAAAAAAAAAAAAAAAAAAAAAAAATCAGAAAATACAGAAAAATGTAAAGAATGTCACCAGCTGGGCATAAGCATGGTTGACATGATAGCACACATTCTTCATGATTTTTTATGCTAATATTTTGAAGAGAGATTAAAGGATGCATATATTTTTATAACCAACTTTTTCACTCTACAATATATCACAAATATTATACTTCCACGTTCATATGTATAGAGCCATATTATCATTTTTAATGGCTGCTAATAACCCAGGATAAAAATGTGCTGTAATCTAAATATTTAATCAATTGCCTATAGTTAGATGGTTTCAGTTGTCACTAGATTATTGCTGATGGAAACAAGGGTCTTTACATAAACATCACTGAATCCTTGTCAGGTCATTCTCTTAAGATGAATTCTGCAATGTGGAATTGCTGGGTCAAATCCTCTCACATTTCTAAAGGCATTGATGCATCCTTTCAAAATTTTCCTAGAGCAAGCAAAGCTCTACTAATATTCCATCCCTCCAAGAACAAATGAAACTGCCCATTTTCCTCCCTCACCCTGGACACTCAGCATTATGAGTCTTTTTCATCTTTTCCATTTTGATGGTTGTAAATAATACACCAGTATTATTTCTTTCTCCACCCGTATCCCCTTCATTCAATGACAAGCATTAGCAGAGCACTTCCTGTGTGTGGGCACCAACCATGCTGAACATCAGCGCTACTGGAGTGGCACCGTCTCAAGTGCTCCGGGGTGACCTGGGGGAGCTGCAGAGCTTCATGGAGGAGGGGATAATTATGCTAGATTTGATGGAATGGTGACAGCAGGATGGATAGAAAAAGGTCATTTCATGCAGAGAAAAGAGCACAAGCAAAGTCACTAAGGCCTGTGTTCCAGGGTAGCCGGGAGGTGGGCCAGGCTGAGACGGGCTCTGTGTGCTGTACAGTGGAGTTTAGACTATTCTATAGCAATGACAGAGTTAAAGGAAGGGTTTTAGAGAGGAGAGCAGTGATCAAATTTGTGCTTACAAAGTTCATGTTGACAGTGGTGTGAAGGAGGAAACAGAGGGAGAGAGTGACAGAAGCAGGAAAACCAATAAAAAGGCTGCTGCGATGGTCTGTGTGAAGACGCTGAGAGCTGGAGAGAAGATGGGGCAGCCAGGGAGGGAGCAGGGGAATGGCTGACATACAATTTCCAGGACAAGTGACTGGGTAGGGGAAATGGGGGAGAAGTTCAGGAAGAATTGGAGCAGAAGACAAGGTATGAGTTTGGGCAAAAAGGAAGAAAAGATGGATTCAGTTTTGAACATGCTACACTTAAAGTGCCCATTGGCCTTTAGATACATGCAGCCAAAGGGAAACTGTAAATATGGGTTTGGGACCCTGGAGAGGGGCTGTGGCTATGGATACAGATATGGGAATCATCAGCATTCAGCATCCACACAGTGATAGCCAGGAGCCCTTCCCTACATCCCTCCACCCCCATCCAGGCCTGACATCCATATGACTCCTTTGTCCTTGTCCCCAACTTGTGAGCCCCTTTACCTTCTCTCAGAGGTGCCCAGCTTTTATGAGAAAGAATGGATATATAGTAAGAAAAATTTCAAAATATATTAACTTGTTTATGGCAGATTGCAAATGGCAATTACATTTACAATGTAGCAGATTATAAAATGTTATGAGTATAGTCTGTTAAAAAAATAAATTATGCATAAAAAGGAGAAAAAAAAGAATGGATCAAATGTAGCCAATTCACATAAAAATTGGAAAAATAAGTTATTTCTCTTATGGTGCAAACAGTAAGCCTTTCTTTAAAAGGTGTTTCTTAACACAAAGAAATGAGTCCTTCATGGTGTGACAAATGGGTGGGAAAGATCTGGGGGACAAGAAGCCTTTCTGAGCTCTATCATGTCAATAAGCCACCCCATCTAATCCTGCCCTGGGCTGAGGGCTCTGCTCCTCTGCTAAAGATGCAAAATGCAAAGGCACTGTTGGCCTCTGAAGTAAGCATTCATAACTCCAGTTTGCCTTAAGACAGAGCTTTGCAACCAGAGACCTACTCCCAGGAGCCAGGTTTAAGCCCCAGGACCTGAAAAGGAACAGGGGGTGTGGTCTCATGCCATCAGCTGGGTGGTTTCCCAGCTATGGTTTGAACAGCTCAATTAAAAGGACAGGCAGCGGCTGTCTAAGTAGAAACACAGTAAAAACAAATCTGGGTCATTTTAGCCTACTTTGTTCTCTTCAGCATCTTAATAAATGTTGATCTAGAAAAACAAAAAGTGCTTTTGAGAGCATGCTGGGATGGAGATGAGAGTGAATGTCAGCTCTCAGCTTCATTTTTCAGCAGCTGACATTCTGGCTTGTCTCCAGACCCAGAAAACCTTACTCTGAACCAACCAGAAATTGCTCTCTTTTCCTTTAATCCTGTCTACTTTTCTCACTGGCTCCCTTCGAACCCTCTTTCTCCATTGCATCAAATCAGGGATGCCTACTGCATCTGGTGACACAGCTCTGGCTGGGCCCAGGGAATCAGACAGAAACTGCCAACCACACCCGCTGCTTCAGTGTACATCATTTCACGCACATCAGGAATGAGTCTGCAATGGATGCACCTCACTCACCAAAATCAATGAATGAACAAAGCCTCTATTATTTCAAGAATAAGGACTTAACTAGAAAGGATGTATCTCAAAAACAATATTTTGCTCCACGATAAGTATCACTTCATGACTTTCCCTGTTACAAATATGCATGTAATTAACTACAAGTCAAAAAAATTAAAGGTTTCTTAGATAAACTAGACATCTGAGGTGTAGAGTGATGCACAGAGAACATATCCCACACGCTCGCGCAGGGAACCAACAATGCAGAACGTGGGAATAAACAGCTCTTATCAAGTGCTGAAACTACACAAGATAAATCATAATTAATGCTCTAGAATGTTTCCTGTTGGAAATATCCAGAAGATGTTCATTTAAAATGATATAAACACCTCAAGCGAGGAGGCAAGGCAGGAGGGAACAGGGCACAGAGAGATTCCAAACTCTTATTCAGTCCATAGCACGATTCTAAGCCCAAATTATTAGAGTTTCTGGGCAGAGGAAACGATTTCTACTATGAAGGAGGAAGAGGGAAGCTCCCCAGAGCACCAATTTCCTTAATGACAGGCCACCCTGAGAAGCTGGCAAGTTTCCTTTAAATATTTATGGCAAAAATCCCTGCAGTATCAAAGATCAAAATGGTTTCCTAATTTAAGCCAACACTTTTAAGTCTGTTGGTAACTGCAATAGAAATTAAGCTCAAAACAGCTCACTTCATCACTCATGTGTGGGCTTCCAAGTTCAGGGCACTGAAGGTGCATGACTCACACCCATCTATGTAAATGTAGCATCTTCTGTGGCCTCCATGTTGCTTTATCTTCATGAATCTTCTTCCTCTTTTAACTGAAGACACATTAATTACCCAGGCCTTTCTGTGTTCACATAAACAAAAACTAATCTAAAAACAGTGCCTCCACCTTACTTTATTTCTTTAACATTTCCCCATTTCCCCCCCAAATGTGTAACTACCAAAACCCTTTAAAGTACAACTCCAGCCACATCTGGGCAGATCTTAAGAGACACAGTTGTGAATGTGAGCTGCTGTTCTTCTCACCCTGCCAACTTGGCACCTTCATGTGTCATAAATCTTGGTATGGAAGCAGGAGAACCAGAGTGACTATTTTCTGTTGGGACCTGTGTGTTCTCCACCCGGGATGGCAGGAGTCCTGCCATGGTCTTCTGAGACACAGCATGCTCTCTGGCAAGCATTCAGGGCCACCAAGCCATCATTTTCAAAACACGTCGGAAGATTTTCAACTTAACAAGCTTGGTTCAGATATGAGAATCAAGTGAGATCAACTAGGAAAAAAAAAATCCCTCCCCATACATCTGCCCCAAATGGGAAAGCTGATTGCCAAAGAAAAGTCAGGGTTCCAGAAGAACAGTTTCTACAGAAAACCCAAAGGGCCAAACACTGGAAAAAAATATACACAGACTCTGGAATGCTGCCCTGATTTCTTCTGCACCCCAGTCCTTGTTCTCCCTCACTTTCATTGTCTCTCCTGCTGTCCCTGTGTGTACACATCTGTGGGACAGTGATTACAAGTGATGACAAGCACAGCCCTCAGAGCCAGGCTGCCTGGACCCAGGCCCTTGGGCCATTAACTAGTTTCTCTGTGCCTCATTTCTTCATCTGTAAAATGGGCTGCTTTGAGGATTAAATGAGATAACACAGTTGATGCCTTTTGCACAATGACTGACACATGACATAACCTGTCCCCTCTGCTCAACCCCTCTTCCTTGTTAGGCTGTGACTAGAGCAAGCATGGATGGATCTTTCCAAACATAAGGTAAAGGCAACTTCAGAACTGAATTCCAGTATCTACCTGTGGGACTTCGGGCAGATTCAGAGCAGCAGTACTATGCTAAAAAGTGCTTAATGTATATATAAATCAACTCATGTAATCCATAAGATACTTATAAGAGATTTACACTAGTTATTCCTCAACTAATCATTCCTCTCAGGACCCAGGCCCTTGTGTAGTTCCCTCCCATATTGACTCTGCACTTGGTCATGTGCTTACTCTGGCCAACAGCACCAAAAAAATGAGATTAGTAGACGCTTGATAAGCACTTGCACACTAAAGCTTGTATCTTTAGACTGCTACCGCCACCATGTCAAAAAGTCTAGCCTCCTTAAGGATGCAAGAGCACAGGGAGAGAGAAGGCCAGCTGATCCCCCCCACCCCGTTGGTCTTCCAGCCAAAGGTAGCTACCTGAATAAGCCCAGGTAACACCAGTAATTAAAATAGCCAGTCAACTCACAAAATCATGAGAAATAATAAGTTATTGTTAAGACACCAAGCTTTAGGGTTGTTTGCTACTCTGCAATGAGTAACTAAAACAGAAATTGGTGAGTAGGGTGCTTCCATAACACAAACTTGAAACATGAGGCATTGGCTTTAGGACCAGATGGTTGGCAGAGGCTGAGAGGGCAGTTAGGAAATACTTTTTGGAGGCTGGAAAAAGGGCCACCCATGTTGCTGAAACAATCAGCAGAACTGTCATCTCTAGTCATTTGTAAGGTAAAAAACATACCTAATAAATTTGTGGGTCTGAGCTAAAGAAATTTCCAGACAGAATTATGGAAGCATCAGTAGATGTTTTTTTTAGCTTTGCACAATGAGGTACAGGAAGAGAGGAGGATGAGTTCAAGAAGGAACCGCTGACTTTGCAAGCAGAATTTAGAGGAAATTAAGGAGGGCCCAGAACTTGCTAGGTTGGCAAATAAAACTATTCTTCATCTCCATCCTCTACAGCAGGCAAAGGACTCTCAAAGTAAGAAATGGTCTCAGGGTAAAGATTAATCGAGGATGTAGCTGTAAGACCCTTTATTAAAACCTCTAGGAGACTTTAGGAAATGCTGAGTAGACCTTCTCAAGTGGACAAAAGCACTTCTAAGATTCATGGAAGCCTAATCCCAAAATAGCTCTGAGTAATCTGGAGCTGGGTTGCCCAACAGAGTAGCCACTAACCACACATAATTACTGAACACAAATTGATATGTAGTATAACTGTAAAATACACACGGGATTTAAAAGACTTAGTGTACAAAATGTAAAATATCTTATTAATGATCTTTATATTGATTACATATTAAAATAATAATATTCTAGATATATTGAGCTAAACAAAATATGTTACTAAAATTACTTTCACCTGTTTTCTTCTTATTATTTAAATTGTGGCTCTTAGAACTTTACAAAGTACATATGTGGTTCACATCTGTGGCTTGCATTATATTTCTATTAGACAGCACTAGTATAGAGAAAGGCCTATCCCCAAAAGAATTGTGGGCATAGATTTTGTCTACCTTTTTTACAGAACTAGAACAAAAAATCTTAAAGTACAGAGACACAAAAGACCCCGAATAGCCAAAGCAATCTTGAGAAAGAAAAACAGAGCTGGGGGATTCAGGCTCCCTGACTTCAGACTATACAACAAAGCTACAGTAATCAAGACAATATGGCACTGGCACAAAAACAGAAATATAGATCAATAGAACAGGATAGAAAACCCAGAGATAAATCCACGCACATATGGTCACCTTATTTTTGCTAAGGAGGCAAGAATATACAATGCAGAAAAGACAGCCTCTTCAATAAGTGGTGCTGGGAAAACTGGACAGCTACATGTAAAAGAATGAAATTACAACACTCCCTAACACCATACACAAAAATAAACTCAAAATGGATTAAAGATCTAAACGTAATGCGAGACTATAAAACTCTTAGAAGAAAACATAGGAAGAACATTCTTTGACATAAATCACAGCAAGACCTTTTTTGACCCCCCTCCCAGAGTAATGGAAACAAAACCAAAAATTAAAAAATGGGACCTAATGAAACTTAAAAGCTTTTGCACAATGAAGGAAACTATAAACAAGATGAAAAGAAAATCCTCAGAATGGGAGAAAATATTTGCAAACGAATCAACACACAAAGGATTAATCTCCAAAATATATAAACAGCTCATGCAGCTCAATATTAAAAAAAACCCAATCAAAAAATGGGCAGAAGACCTAAATACACATTTCTCCAAAGACATACAAATGGCAAAGAGGCACATGAAAAGCTGTTCAACACCACTAATTATTAGAGAAATGCAAATCAAAACTACAATGAGGTATCACCTCACACCAGTTAGAATGGGCATCATCAGAAAATCTACGAACAACAAATGCTGCAGAGGGTGGGACAAAAGGGAACCCTCTTGCACTGTCGGTGGGAATGTAAATTGATACAACCACTATGGAGAACAGTATGGAGGTTCCTTAAAAAACTAAAAATAGAATTACCATATGATCTAGCAATCCCACTGCTAAGCATATACCCAGAGAAAACCAGAATTCAAAAAGACACCTGCAGGCTTCCCTGGTGGCGCAGTGGTTGAGAGTCCACCTGCCGATGCAGGGGACATGGGTTCATGCCCTGGTCTGGGACATGGTCCCACATGCTGCGGAGCGGCTAGGCCCGTGAGCCATGGCCACTGAGCCTGTGCGTCCGGAGCCTGTGCTCCGCAACAGGAGAGGCCACAACAGTGAGAGGCCCACGTATTGCTAAAAATAATTAAAAAAGACACCTGCACCCCAATGTTCACTGCAGCACTATTTAAAATAGGCAGGTCATGGAAGCAACCTAAATGCCCATCAACAGATGAATGGATAAAGAAGACGTGGTACATATATACAATGGAATATTACTCAGCCATAAAATATAACAAAACTGGGTAATTTGTAGAGACCTGAATGGATCTAGAGACTGTCATACAGAGTGAAGTAACTCAGAAAGAGAAACACAAATATCATATATTAACGCATATATGTGGAATCTAGAAAAATGGTATAGATGAACTGGTTTGCAAGGCAGAAATAGAGACACAGATGTAGAGAACTAACGTATGGACCCCAAGGTGGGGAAAGTGGGAGGGGGGTTGTTGGTGGTGGTGGGATGAATTGGGAGATTGGGATTGACATATATACACTAATATGTATAAAATCGATGACTAATAAGAACCTGCTGTATAAAAAATAGAGAGACCTTCAAGATGGCAGAGGTAAGATGTGGAGATCACCTTCCTCCCTACAGATACATCAGAAATACATCTACATGTGGAACAACTCCTACAGAAGAGCTACTGAACGCTGGCAGAAGACCTCAGGCTCCCCCAAAGACACCTTCAGATGACCTACATGCAGAGGCGGGGCCAAATCCAAAGCTGAACCCCAGGAGCTGTATGAACAAAGAGAGAAAGAGAAATCTCATCCAGCAGCCTCAGAGCAGCGGATTAAATCTCCAAAATCAACGTGATGTATCCTGCATCTCTGGAATACCTGAATAGACAACGAATCATCCCAAAATTGAGGCAGTGAACTTTGGGAGCAACTGTAGACTTGGGGTATGATTTCTGCATCTAATTTCCTTCTGGTTTTATGTTATCTTGGTTTAGTATTTAGAGTTTACTATCACTGGTAGACTTGTTTATTGATTTGGTTGTTTTCTTCCTTTTATTTATATATAGATATATGTGTTTTCCTTTTTCTCTTTTTGAGAGTGTGTATGTGTATGCTTTTTTTTGAATTTTATTTTATTTTTTTATACAGCAGGTTCTTATTAGTTATCCATTTTATACATATTAGTGTATATATGTCAATCTCAATCTCCCAATTCATCACACCACCACTACCCCCGCCCTGGCACGTTCCCCCCTTGGTGTCCATATGTTTGTTCTCTGCATCTGTGTCTCAATTTCTTCCCTGCAAACCGGTTCATCTATACCATTTATCTAGGTTCCACATATATGCGTTAATACACGATATTTGTTTTACTCTTTCTGACTTACTTCACTCTGTATGACAGTCTCTAGATCCATCCATGTCTCTAAAAATGACCCAATTTCATTCTTTTTATACCTGAGTAATATTCCATTCTATACATGTACCACATCTTCTTTTTCCATTCATCCGTCGATGGGCATTTAGGTCGCTTCCATGTCCTGGCTATTGTAAGTAGTGCTGCAATGAACATTGGGGTGCATGTGTCTTTTTGAATTATGGTTTTCTCTGGGTATATGCCCATTAGTGGGATTGTTAGGTCATATGGTAATTCTATTTTTAGTTCTTTAAGGAACCTCCATACTGTTCTCCATAGTGGCTGTATCAATTTACATTCCCACCACCAGTGCAAGAGGGTTCCCTTTTCTCCATACCCTCTCAAGCATTTATTGTTTGTAGACTTTTTGAATGATGGCCATTCTGACTGGTGCGAGATGATACCTCATTGTAGTTTTGATTTGCATTTCTCTAATGATTAGTGATGTTGAGCAGCTTTTCACGTGTTTCTTGGCCATTTGTATGTCTTCTTTCGAGAAATGTCTACTTAGGTCTTCTGCCCATTTTTGGATTGGGCTGTTTGTTTTTTTAATATTGAGCTGCATGAGCTGCTTATATATCTTGGAGATTAATCCTTTGATGATTCATTTGCAAATATTTTCTCACATTCTGAGGGTTGTCTTTTCATCTTGTTTATGGTTTCCTTCGCTGTGCAAAAGCTTTTAAGTTTCATTAGGTCCCATTTGTTTATTTTTGTTTTTATTTCCATTACTGTAGGAGGTGGATCAAAAAAGACCTTGCTGTGATTTATGTCAAAGAGTGTTCTTCCTATGTTTTCCTCTAAGAGCTTTACTGATTTCTGCATCTAATTTCCTTCTGGTTTTATGTTATCTTGGTTTAGTATTTAGAGTTTACTATCACTGGTAGACTTGTTTATTGATTTGGTTGTTTTCTTCCTTTTATTTATATATAGATATATGTGTTTTCCTTTTTCTCTTTTTGAGAGTGTGTATGTGTATGCTTTTTTTTGAATTTTATTTTATTTTTTTATACAGCAGGTTCTTATTAGTTATCCATTTTATACATATTAGTGTATATATGTCAATCTCAATCTCCCAATTCATCACACCACCACTACCCCCGCCCTGGCACGTTCCCCCCTTGGTGTCCATATGTTTGTTCTCTGCATCTGTGTCTCAATTTCTTCCCTGCAAACCGGTTCATCTATACCATTTATCTAGGTTCCACATATATGCGTTAATACACGATATTTGTTTTACTCTTTCTGACTTACTTCACTCTGTATGACAGTCTCTAGATCCATCCATGTCTCTAAAAATGACCCAATTTCATTCTTTTTATACCTGAGTAATATTCCATTCTATACATGTACCACATCTTCTTTTTCCATTCATCCGTCGATGGGCATTTAGGTCGCTTCCATGTCCTGGCTATTGTAAGTAGTGCTGCAATGAACATTGGGGTGCATGTGTCTTTTTGAATTATGGTTTTCTCTGGGTATATGCCCATTAGTGGGATTGTTAGGTCATATGGTAATTCTATTTTTAGTTCTTTAAGGAACCTCCATACTGTTCTCCATAGTGGCTGTATCAATTTACATTCCCACCACCAGTGCAAGAGGGTTCCCTTTTCTCCATACCCTCTCAAGCATTTATTGTTTGTAGACTTTTTGAATGATGGCCATTCTGACTGGTGCGAGATGATACCTCATTGTAGTTTTGATTTGCATTTCTCTAATGATTAGTGATGTTGAGCAGCTTTTCACGTGTTTCTTGGCCATTTGTATGTCTTCTTTCGAGAAATGTCTACTTAGGTCTTCTGCCCATTTTTGGATTGGGCTGTTTGTTTTTTTAATATTGAGCTGCATGAGCTGCTTATATATCTTGGAGATTAATCCTTTGATGATTCATTTGCAAATATTTTCTCACATTCTGAGGGTTGTCTTTTCATCTTGTTTATGGTTTCCTTCGCTGTGCAAAAGCTTTTAAGTTTCATTAGGTCCCATTTGTTTATTTTTGTTTTTATTTCCATTACTGTAGGAGGTGGATCAAAAAAGACCTTGCTGTGATTTATGTCAAAGAGTGTTCTTCCTATGTTTTCCTCTAAGAGCTTTACAGTGCACGGTCTTACATTTAGGTCTCTAATCCACTTTGAGTTTATTTTTGTGTATGGTGTTAGGGAGTGTTGTAATTTCATTCTTTTACATGTAGCTGTCCAGTTTCCCCAGCACCACTTATTGAAGAGACTGTCTTTCTCCATTGTATATCCTTGCCTCGTTTGTCATAGATTAGTTGACCATAGGTATGTGGGTTTATCTCTGGGCCTTCTATCCTGTTCCATTGATCTATATTTCTGTTTTTGTGCCAGTGCCATATTGTCTTGATTACTGTAGCTTTGTAGTATACGCTGAAGTAAGGGAGTCTGATTCTTCCAGCTCAGTTTTTCTTTCTGAAGACTGCTTTGGCTATTTGGGGTCTTTTGTGTATCCATACAAATTTTGATACTTCTTGTTCTAGTTCTGTAAAAAATGCCATTGGTAATTTGATAGGGATTGCATTGAATCTGTAGATTGCTTTGGTAGTACAGTCATTTTCACAATATTGATTCTTCCAATCCAAGAACATGGTATACCTCTCCATCTGTTGGTATCATCTTTAATTTCTTTCATCAGTATGTTACAGTTTTCTGCATACAGGTCTTTTGTCACCCTAGGTAGTTTTATTCCCAGGTATTTTATTATTTTTCTTGCAATGGTAAATGGGAGTGTTTCCTTAATGTCTCTTTCAGATTCTTCATCATTAGTGTATAGGAATGCAAAAGATTTCTGTGCATTGATTTTGTATCCTGCTACTTTACCAAATTCATTCATTAGCTCTAGTAGTTTTCTGGTGGCATCTTTAGGATTCTCTATGTATAGTATCGTGTCATCTGAAAACAGTGACAACTTTACTTCTTCTTTTCCAATTTGTATTCCTTTTATTTCTTTTTCTTCTCTGATTGCCATGGGTAGGACTTCCAAAACTATGTTGAATAATAGTGGTGAGAGTGGACATCCTTGTCTTGTTCCTGATCTTAGAGGAAATGCTTTCACTTTTTCACCATTGAGAATGATGTTTGCTCTGGGTTTCTCGTATATGGCCTTTATTATGTTGAGGTAGGTTCCCTCTATGCCCACTTTCTGGAGAGTTTTTGTCATAAATCGGTGTTGAATTTTGTCAAAAGCATTTTCTCCATCTATTGAGATGACCATATGGTTTTTATTCTTCAATTAGTTAATATGGTGTGTCACATTGATTGATTTGCATATATTGAAGAATCCTTGCATCTCTGGAATAAATCCCACTTGATCATGGTGTATGATCCTTTTAATGTGTTGTTGGATTCTGTCTGCTAGTATTTTGTTGAGGATTTTTACGTCTATATTCATCAGTGATATTGGTCTGTAATTTTCTTTTTTTGTAGTATCTCTGTCTGGTTTTGCTATCAGGGTGATGGTGGCCTCATAGAATGAGTTTGGGAATCTTCCTTCCTCTGCAATTTTTTGGAAGAGTTTGAAAAGGATGAGCGTTAGCTCTTCTTTAAACTTTTGATTGAATTCACCTGTAAAGCCATCTGGTCCTGGACTTTTGTTTGTTGGAAGATTTTTAATGACAGTTTCAATTTCATTACTTGTGATTGGTCTGTTCATATTTTCTGTTTCTTCCTGGTTTAGTCTTAGAAGGTTATACCTTTCTAAGAATTTCTCCATTTCTTCCAGGTTGTCCATTTTATTGGCATAGAGTTGCTTGTAGCAGTCTCTTAGGATGTTTTGTATTTCTGCAGCATCTGTTGTAACTTCTCCTTTTTCATTTCTAATTTTAATGATTTGAGTCCTTTCCCTCTTTCTCTTGATGAGTCTGGCTAATTGTTTATCAATTTTGTTTATCTTTTCAAAGAACCAGCTTTTAGTTTTATTGATCTTTGCTATTGTTTTCTTTGTTTCTATTTCACTTATTTCTGCTCTGATCTGTATGATTTCTTTCCTTCTACTAACTTTGGGTGTTGTTTCTTCTTCTTTCTCTAGTTCTTTTAGGTGTAAGGTTAGATTGTTTATTTGAGATGTTTGTTGTTTCTTGAGGTAGGATTGTATTCCTATAAACTTCCCTCTTAGAACTGCTTTTGCTGCATCCCATAGGTTTTGTATCATCATGTTTTCATTGTCATTTGTCTCTAGATATTTTTTGATTTCCTCTTAGATTTCTTCAGTGATCTGTTGGTAATTTAGGAACGAATTGTTTATCCTCCATGTGTTTGTGTTTTTTATGTTTTTTTCCCCTGTAATTGATTTCTAATCTCATAGCATTGTGGTCAGAAAAGATGCTTGATATGATTTCTATTTTCTCACATTTACTGAGGCTTGATTTGTGACCCAACATGTGATCTATCCTGGAGAATGTTCTGTGCACACTTGAGAAGAAAGTGTAATCTTTTGTTTTTGGATGAAATGTCCTATAAATATCAATTAACCCCATCTTTTTTAATATGTCATTTAAAACTTGTTTTTCCTTATTAGTATTCTGTTTGGATGATCTGTCCATTGGTGTAAGTGAGCTGTTAAAGTCCCCCACCATTATTTACTGTCGATTTCCTCTTTTATAGCTGTTAGCAGTTGCCTTGTGTATTCAGGTGCTCCTATGTTGGGTGCATATATATTTATAATTGTTATATCTTCTTCTTGGATTGATCCCTTGATCATTATGTAGTGTCCTTCCTTGTCTCTTGTAACATTCTTTATTTTAAAGTCTATTTTGTCTGATATGAGTATTGCCACTCCAGCTATCTTTTGATTTCTATTTGCATGGAATATCTTTTTCCATCACCTCACTTTCAGTCTGTATGTGTCCCTAGGTCTGCAGTGGTTCTCTTGCAGACAGCATATATACGGGTCTTGTTTTTGTATCCATTCAGACACTCTGTGTCTTTTGGTTGGAGCATTTAATCCATTCGTGTTTAAGGTAATTATCGATATGTATGCTCCTATTATCATTTTCTTAATTGTTTTGGGTTTGTTTTTGTAGGTCTTTTTCTTCTCTTGTGTTTCCCATTTAGATAAGTTCCTTTAGCATTTGTTGTAGAGCTGGCTGGTGGTGCTGAATTCTCTTAGCTTTTGCTTGTCTGTAAAGCTTTTGATTTCTCTGTCAAATCTCAATGAGATCCTTGCTGGCTAGAGTAATCTTGGCTGAAGGTTTTACCCTTTCATCACTTTAAATATGTCATGCCACTCCCTTCTGGCTTGTAGAGTTTCTGCTGAGAAATCAGCTGTTAACCTTATGGGAGTTCCCTTGTATGTTATTTGTCATTTTTCCCTTGTTGCTTTCAATAATTTTTCTTTGTCTTTAATTTTTGACAGTTTGATTACTATGTGTCTCAGCATGTTTCTCCTTGGGTTTATCCTGTATGGGACTCTCTGTGCTTCCTGGACTTGGGTGGCTATTTCCTTTCCCATGTTAGGGAAGTTTTTGACTATAGTCTCTTCAAATACTTTCTTGGGTCCTTTCTCTTTCTCTTCTCCTTCTGGGACCCCTATAATGTGACTGTTGGTGCATTTCATGCTGTCCCAGAGGTCTCTTAGGCTGTCTTCATTTTTTTTTCATTCTTTTTCTTTATTCTGTTCTACAGCAGTGAATTCCACCATTCTGTCTTCCAGGTCACTTATCCGTTCTTCTACCTCAGTTATTCTGCTATTGATTCCTTCTAGTGTATTTTTCATATCAGTTATTGTATTGTTCACCTCTGTTTGGTTGTTCTTTAATTCTTCTAGGTCTTTGTTGAACATTTCTTGCATCTTCTCAATCTTTGCCTCCATTCTTTTTCCGAGGTCCTAGATCATCTTCACTATCATTATTCTGAATTCTTTTTCTGGAAGGCTGCCTATCTCCACTTCATTTAGTTGTTTTTCTGGGGTTTTATCTTGTTCCTTCATCTGGTACATAGCCCTCTGCCTTTTCATCTTGTCTATCTTTCTGTGAATGTGGTTTTTGTTCCACAGGCTGCAGGACTGTATTTCCTCCTGCTTCTGCTGTCTGCCCTCTGGTGGTTGAGGCTATCTAAGAGGCTTGTGCAAGTTTCCTGATGGGAGGGACTGGTGGTGGGTACAGCTGGCTGTTGCTCTGTTGGGCAGCACTCAGTAAAACTTTAATCCACTTGTCTGCTGATGGGTAGGGCTGGGTTCCCTCCCTGTTGGTTATTTGGCCTGAGGCGACCCAAAACTGGAGCCTACCCGGGCTCTTTGTTGGGGCGAATGGTGGACTCTGGGAGGGCTCACACCAAGGAGTACTTCTCAGAACTTCTGCTGCCATTGTCCTCATCCTCACGGTGAGACACAGCCTCACTCCACCTCTGCAGGAGGACCTCCAACACTAGCAGGTAGGTCTGGTTCAGTCTCCTATGGGGTCACTTCTCCTTCCCCTGGGTCCTAATGTGCACACTACTTTGCGTGTGACCTCCAAGAGTGGAGTCTCTGTTTCCCCCAGTCCTGTCAAACTCCTGTAATAAAATCCCGCTAGCCTTCAAAGTCTGATTCTCTAGGAATTCCTCCTCTTGTTGCTGGACCCCCAGGTGGAAGCCTGACGTGGGGCTCAGAACCTTCACTCCAGTGGGTGGACTTCTGTGGTATAAGTGTTCTCCAGTTTGTGAGTCACCCTCCCAGGAGTTATGGGATTTGACTTTATTGTGATTGCACCCCTCCTACCATCTCATTGAGGCTTCTCCTTTGTCTTTGGATGTGTGGTATCTTTTGTGGTGAGTTCCAATGTCTTCCTGTTGATGATTGTTCGGCAGTTAGTTGTGATTCCGGTGCTCACGCAAGAGGGAGCACCTTCAGAAATCGTATCTCACCAGGACACACTGGAAAACCTCTGTGTATGCTTCTTTGTGTAAATTTGTCTGTATAGCTTTGCTTTTACCATTTGTCCTAGGGTTCTGTCTTTCCTTTTTTTTTTTTTAGTGTAGTTATTAGCACTTGTTATCATAGGTGGATTTGTTTTTTCGGTTTGGCTGCTCTCTTCTTTCTTTCTTTCTTTTTTTATATTACTTCCAATTTTTTAATTTTTTATTTTAATAACTTTCTTTTCTCTTTCTTTCTCCTTCCTTCCTTCCTTCCTCCCTCCCTTCCTTCCTTCCTCCCTCCCTCCCTCCCTTCTTCCTTCCTTCCTTCCTTCCTTCCTTCCTCCCTCCCTCCCTCTCTCTCTCTCTCTCTCTCTCTCTCTCTCTTTCTTTCTTTCTCCCTCTTCTGCTGAGCTGTGTGGATGACAGGGTCTTGGTGCTCTGGCTGGGTGTCAGGCCTGTGCCTCTGAGGTGGGAGAGCTGAGCTCAGGACTTTGGTCCACCAGAAACCTCCTGGTTCCACGTAGTATCAAATGGCAAAAGCTCTCACAGAGATCTCCATCTCAATGCTAAGACCCAGTTCCACTCAACGACGAGCAAGCTACAATGCTGGATACTCTATTGCAAACAACTAGAAAGACAGGAACACAACCCCACCCATTAGCAGAGAGGTTGCCTAAAATCATAATAAGGTCACAGACACCCCCAAAACACACCACCAGATGCGGTCCTTCCCACCAGAAAGACAAGATCCAGCCTCATCCACCAGAAAACAGGCACCAGTCCCCTCCAACAGGAAGCCTACACAATCCACTGAACCAAACTGAGCCACTGGGAGCAGACACCAAAAACAACAGGAGCTACAAACCTGCAGCCTGCGAAAAAGAGACCCGAAACACAGTAAGTTAAGCAAAATAAGAAGACAGAGAAACACACAGCAGGCAAAGAAGGTAAAAAGCCACCAGACCAAACAAATGAAGAGGAAATATGCAGTCTACCTGAAAAAGAATTCAGAGTAATGATAGTAACGATGATCCAAAATCTTGGAAATTGAATGGAGAAAATACAAGAAACGTTCAACAAGGACCTAGAAGAACTAAAGAGCAAACAAACAATGATGAACCACACCATATATGAAATTAAAAATTCTCTAGAAGGAATCAATAGCAGAATAACTGAGGAAGAAGAATGGATAAGTGATGGAAGATAACATAGTGGAAATAACCACTGCAGAGCAGAATAAAGAAAAAGAATGAAAAGAACTGAGGACAGTCTCAGAAATTTTGGGACAACATTAAACACACTAAATTCAAATTATACGGGTCCCAGAAGAAGAAGAGAAAAAGAAAGGGAATGAGAAAATATTTGAAGAGATTACAGTTGGAAACTTCCCTAATATGCGAAAGCAAATAGTCAATCAAGTCCAGGAAGAACAGAGAGACCCATAGAGGATAAACCCAAGGAAAAACATGCCCAGACACATATTAATCAAGCAATCAAAAGTTAAACACAAAGAAAAAATATTAAAAGCAGCAAGGGAAAAACAACAAATAACATACAAGGGAATCCCCATAAGGTTAACAGCTGATCTTTCAGCAGAAACTCTGCAAGCCAGAAGGGACTGGCAGGACATATTTTACATGATGAAAGGGAAAAACCTACAACCAAGATTACCCTACCCAGCAATGATCTCATTCAGATTCGACAGAGAAATTAAAACCTTTACAGACAAGCAAAAGGTAAGAGAATTCAGTACCACCAAACCAGCTTTACAACAAATGTTAAAGGAATTTCTCTAGGCAGGAAACACAAGAGAAGGAAAAGACCTACAATAACAAACCCAAAACAATTAAGAAAATGGTAATAGGAACATACATATCGATAACTACCTTAAATGTAAATGGATTAAATGCTCCAACCAAAAGACACACAGTGTCTGAATGGATACAAAAACAAGACCCATATATATGCTGTCTACAAGAGAACCACTGCAGACCTAGGGACACATACAGACTGAAAGTGAGGGGATGGAAAAAGATATTCCATGCAAATGGAAATCAAAAGAAAGCTGGAGTAGCAATTCTCGTATCAGACAAAATAGACTTTAAAGTAAAGACTATTACAAGAGACAAAGAAGGACACTACATAATGATCAAGGGATCAATCCAAGAAGAAGATATAACAATTGTAAATATTTATGCACCCAACATAGGAGCACCTCAGTACATAAGGCAAATGTTAACAGCCATAAAAGGGGAAATCAACAGTAACACAATCATTGTAGCTGACTTTAACACCCCACTTTTCACCAACGGACAGATCATCCAAAATGAAAATAAATAAGGAAAAACAAGCTTTAAATGACATATTAGAGAAGATGAGCTTAAGTGATATTTATAGGACATTTCATCCAAAAACAACAGAATACACTTTCTTTTCAAGTGCTAATGGAACATCCTCCAGGATAGATCATATCTTGGGTCACAAATCAAGGCTTGGTAAATTTAAGAAAATTGAAATTGTATCAAGTATCTTTTCCAACCACAGTGCTATGAGACTAGATATCAATTACAGGAAAAAATCTGTAAAACATACAGACACATGGAAGCTAAACAATACACTACTAAATACCCAAGAGATCACTGAAGAAATCAAGGAGGAAATCAAAAAATACCTAGAAACAAATGACAATGAAAACACGACGACCCACAACCTATGGGATGCAGCAAAAGCACTTCTAAGAGGGAAGTTTATAGCAATACAATCCTACCTGAAGAAACAAGAAACATCTCAAGTAAACAACCTTACCTTACACCAAAAGCAACTAGAGAAAGAAGAACAAAAACAACCCAAAGTTAGCAGAAGGAAAGAAATCATAAATATCAGAACAGAAATAAATGAAAAAGAAATGAAGGAAAAGATAGCAAAGATCAATAAAATTAAAAGCTGGTTCTTTGAGAAGATAAAATTGATAAACCATTAGCCAGACTCATCAAGAAAAAAAGGGAGAAGACTCAAATCAATAGAATTAGAAATGAAAAAGGAGACGTAACAACTGACACTGCAGAAATACAAAAAATCATGATTACTACAAGCAACTCTATGCCAATAAAATGGACAACCTGGAAGAAATGGACAAATTCTTAGAAATGCACAACCTGCCAAGACTGAACCAGGAAGAAATAGAAAACATAAACAGACCAATTGTAGCACTGAAATTGAGACTGTAATTAAAAATATTCCAAAAAACAAAAGCCCAGGACCAGATGGCTTCACAGTCGAATTCTGTCAAACATTTAGAGAAGAGCTAACATCTGTTCTTCTGAAACTCTTCCAAAATATAGCAGAGGGAGGAACACTCCCAAACTCATTCTACAAGGCCACCATCCCCCTGATACCAAAACCAGACAAAGATGTCACAAAGAAAGAAAACTACAGGCCAATATCTATGATCAACATAGATGCAAAAATCCTCAACAAAATAGTAGCAAACAGAATCCAACAGCACATTAAAAGGATCATACACCATGACCAAGTGGGGTTTATCCCAGGAATGCAAGGATTCTTCAATATATGCAAATCAATCAACGTGATACACCATATTAACAAACTGAAAGAGATAAACCATATTATCATCTCAATAGATGGAGAAAAAGCTTTTGACAAAATTCAACCAACATTTATGATAAAAAACCCTCCAGAAAGTAGGCATAGAGAGAACCTACCTCAGCATAATAAAGGCCATATGTGAGAAACTCATAGCCAACATCGTTCTCAATGGTGAAAAACAAAAAAACATTTCCTCTAAGATCAGGAACAAGACAGGTTTGTCCACTCTCACCAATATTATTCAACATAGTTCTGAAAGTTTTAGCCACAGCAATCAGAGAAGAAAAAGAAATAAAAGGAATCCAATTGGAAAAGAAGAAGTAAAGCTGTCACTGTCTGCTGATGTTATGATACTATACATAGAGAATCCAAAAGGTGCTGCCAGAAACCTACTGGAGTTAATCAATGAATTTGGTAAAGTAGCAGGATACAAAATTAATGCACAGAAATCTCTTGCATTCCTATACACTAATGATGAAAAATCTGAAAGAGAAATTAAGGAAACACACCCATTTACCATATCAAAAAAGAATAAATTACCTAGGAATAAACCTACCTAAGGAGACAAAAGACCCGTATGCCGAAAACTATAAGACACTGTTGAAAGAAATTAATGATGATACAAAGAGATGGAGAGATATACCATGTTCTTGGATTGTAAGGATCAACATTGTGAAAATGACTACACTACTCAAAGCAATCTACATTATTTATGTGGCTTGCAAAATCTTTCTACTGAAGAGTGCTGGTCCTGGCAGAGCCTGGCAATGAGGCCTGAAGCAGGTTAGACATAATCATGGTTTGTAAAATTCTAAATCCAGTTATAAAACCAAATGTCAAAATATGATTATTATATAAATGTATTATATAGTATATTGATAACTGTATGAACCATAAACCCTACATTATATTAAAAATGATAAGAAACTGGGATGGAAAAAAAAAAAGCAATCTACAGATTCAGTGCAATCCCTAACAAACTACCCATGGCATTTTCCACAGAACTAGAATAAAAAATTGCACAATCTGGGGCTTCCGTGGTGGCGCAGCGGCTGAGAGTCCGTCTGCTGATGCAGGAGACACAGGTTCGTGCCCCGGTCCGGGAAGATCCCACATGCCGCGGAGCGTCTGGGCCCGTGAGCCATGGCCGCTGAGCCTGCGCATCCAGAGCCTGTGCTCCACAGTGGGAGAGACCACAACAGTGAGAGGCCCATGTACCACAAAAAAAAAAAAAAAAAAAAAAAATTGCACAATCTGTATGGAAACACCAAAGACCCCAAATAGCCAAAGCAATCTTGAGAAAGAAAAATGGAGCTGGAGGAACCAGGCTCCCTGACTTCAGTGTATACTACAAAACTACAGTAGTAAAGACAGTATGGTACTGACACAAAAACAGAAATACAGATCAATGGAACAGGATAGAAAGCCCAGAGATAAACCCACACACATACGGTCACCTTATTTTTCATAAAGGAGGCAAGAATATAGAATGGAGAGAAGACAGCCTCTTCAATAAGTGGTGCTGGGAAAACTGGACAGCTACATGCAAAAGAATGAAATTACAACACTCCCTAACACCGTACACAAAACTAAACTCAAAATGGATTAAATATCTAAATGTAAGGCCAGACACTATAAAACTCTTAGGGGAAAACCTAGGCAGAACATTCTATGACATAAATCACAGCAGGATCCTTTTTGACCCACCTCCTAGAGAAATGGAAATAAAAACAAAAATAAACAAATGGGATCTAATGAAACTTAAAAGCTTTTGCACAGCAAAGGAAACCATAAACAAGACCAAAAGACAGCCCTCAGAATGGGAGAAAATTTTTGCAAATGAAAATTTACAAGCAGCTCATGCAGCTCAATATCAAAAAAACAAACAACCCAATCCAAAAATGGGCAGAAGACCTAAATAGACATTTCTCCAAAGACGATATACAGATTGCCAAGAAACACATGAAAGGATGCTCAACATCACTAATCATTAGAGAAATGCAAATCAAAACTACAGTGAGGTATCACCTCGCACCAGTCAGAATGGCCATCATTCAAAAAAATCTAGAAACAATAAATGCTGGAGAGGGTGTGGAGAAAAGGGAACCCTCTTGCACTGCTGGTGGGAATGTAAATTGATACAGCCACTATGGAGAACAGTATGGAGGTTCCTTAGAAAACTAAAAATAAAACTACCGTACGACCCAGCAATCCCACTACTGGGCATATACTCTGAGAAAACCATAATTCAAAAAGAGTCATGTACCACAATGTTCATTGCAGCTCTATTTACAATAGCCAGGACATGGAAGCAACCTAAGTGTCCATCGACAGATGAATGGATAAAGAAAATGTGGCACATATATACAATGGAATATTACTCAGCCATAAAAAGAAACAAAATTGAGTTATTTTGTAGTGAGGTGGATAGCCCTAGAGTCTGTTATACAGAGTGAAGTAAGTCAGAAAGAGAAAAACAAATATCGTATGCTAACACATATATATGGTATCTAAAAAAAAAAAATGGTTCTGAAGAACCTAGGGGCAGGACAGGAATAAAGACACAGACATAGAGAATGGACTTGAGGACATGCGGAGGGGGAAGGGTAAGCTGGGACGAAGTGAGAGAGTAGTATGGACATATGTACACTACCAAATGTAAAATAGATAGCTAGTGGGAAGCAGCTGCATAGCACAGGGAGATCAGCTCGGTGCTTTGTGACCACCTAGAGGGGTGGGATAGGGAGGGTGGGAGGGAGACGCAAGAGGGAGGAGATACGGGGATATATGTATACGTATAGCTGATTCACTTTGTTATAAAGTAGAAACTAACACACCATTGTAAAGCAATTATACTCCAATTAAGATGTTAAAAAATAAATAAATTAATAAATAAAATAAAAGATTTTGTCTTATGAAATGAACAATAATGAGATGCACAGAAAATCCATAAATTTTTAAAGGAATTCTCTAATATTGGAGTAAGCATCTAAAATGATAGGAGACTTCTAGACCCCCAAATTTCTACAGTCAGTATGCAGGTTGAGAAAGTTACTTTGCTGCCAACATAGGCCATTTATATTAAAACAGAAAAGACATCTCAGAAGATGGAGCCAAGAATCCAGACGGTTGAATCTAGAGCAGACCTCGACCCTAATCAAGGAACCTTGCCTGTTTGAGTAGGAAAACCCAATAATAAAGATAGATAGATCTGATAGATTTCAGATTCAGATAGAAATAGATAGATAGATTTCTATCAGAAAGATAGATTTCAGATAGAAACAGATTTCTATCTGAAAGATAGATTTCCTATAAAAAATAGATAGATTTCTATCTGAAAGAAAGATAGATTTCAGATAGAAATAGATAGATTTGTATCTGAAAGATAGATTTCAGAATTGCTTTGAACCAATTACTGCTTTTGCCTCCTATTATTCTATTTTTGAATGGGAATGTCTATTGGGGTTACCACGTCCCTGTTTCAACATTTTATGTTGGGTGTATGGTTTAGTTTACAAGCAGAATTTAGAGGAAATAAACAGGACTTGTTAGGTTGGAAGGCAAACCTTAATCTCTAACTGATGAGGAACTATACATGAGAAATCCTACCTATATCTGTACCAGATTCAGATCACAAGATCATGGACTTTACGCCCAATGTGGTCATTGGATGAGACCTCAAGGGTCTTGGGAGGGCAGTGTATATTTCTTCTATGCGATGAATTGAAATAATTGTGGCCAGAGGGTGAAGCTGATGAATTAAAAATGACTACGTATTATTTACAAATCTTTGAATTAAGAGGTAGAGCTTATTCCTCCTACACTTTGAATCTGGCCTTTTTACTTTTTTCGTCCAGTTAAATGAGGCGGAAGTGGTATTGTGCAACATCCAAGCCCAGACCTTGAGAGGCCTTACAGTTTCTATTTTTGTCCTCCTGGTACTCTGAGGACACCACACTGTGATAAAGCCCACAATGAAAGGCCATTCCAGCTGTTCCATCCAGGGCTATCTGAGGCCCCAGACGTGAGAGTATCACCATCTTAAATCTGCAGCTTACTGCAATCACGTGAATAGGTCCAGGAAAACCCAGAGTAAGAACAACTCAAAGAACTGTGAGAAATAATAAGCCATTGTTATTAATAAACTATTGTGAGGTGGTTTGTTCTACGGCAACATGTAATTAGTATCTATCCATGGTCTAACAGGGAATAGAGGTGAACAGATGGGACAGGTTTTCTGGCAGAGGTGTGACTTGGATTCTACTGTGGTTGGGATGCTGTTACCACCATGTTTTTCATCATGTGGACCTCTCCAAAGTGCTACTCACAACATGGCAGCTGGCTTCCCCCAGAGTAAGTGAACTGGGAGAGGGAGAAAGTGGCCAAAATGGAAGCCACAGGGCTTCCCTGGTGGCACAGCAGTTAAGAATCCGCCTGCCAATTCAGGGGACATGGGTTCAAGCCCTGGTCTGGGAAGATCCCACATGCCATGGAGGAATGAAGCCCATGTGCCACAACTACTGAGCCTGCACTCTAGGGCTCACAAGCCACAACTACTGAGCCCACGCGCTGCAACTACTGAAGCCTGCGTGCCTAGAGCCCCTGCTCTGCAGCAAGAGAAGCCACCATAATGAGAAGCCCACGCACCACAACGAAGAGTAGCCCCTGCTCACCACAACTAGAGAAAGCCCACACACAGCAACGAAGACCCAATGCAGCTAAAAAAAAAAATAAAATAAAATGGAAGCCACAACGTCTTTTATAACTTAATATCAGAAGTGACATATCATTACTTCTCCTGTATGCTACTGGGCACACTGACCAAACCTGATGGAATGTGGGAAGGGACCACCAGGGTGCTAATATCAGGAGACAGGGATCATTAGGGGCCATCCTTCAGGCGGCTACAACATAAACCAGGAAATGAATAAATGTATTTCACATCCTAGTCTTCATTTCAAGAATCTCAAAGAGGCTAATTTTCACATATCCTCTGTTTCTCCTCTGACCTACTCATTTGTCATGGGTTTTACCCATTTCTCTTTACTTTCCAACTTACCCCTTACCTGTTTATCCCCCTCTCCCACTTCATCAGGCCATGGAACATGGCATCTCAGGTCTTCATGACTGACTGAAGGCAACTGCAGCAGTCAACTGGCTCAGCAGCGTCCTCCGTTGGAAGCCTCGGTGATGGGAAGATAGACCCTCAAAGATCAGAACTCCCCAAATTTTTGCAGAGGAGAACGATAAATGAATTCAGCTCAACAAAAAGCAGCCCAGCCTGGGACTGTAAGGAAACAAGTCCCTGTGTTTGTTGCTGGTGACATGTGACGTTTCCAAGGAAAGCAATCTGTTATAACAAATCCAGCTATTTGTTATAAATATTTGTCATACTCTTTTTTTTTTTTTCCGGTACGCGGGCCTCTCACTTTTGTGGCGTCTCCCGTTGCGGAGCACAGGCTCCGGACGCGCAGGCTCAGCGGCCATGGCTCACGGGCCCAGCCGCTCTGCGGCACGTGGGATCTTCCCGGACCGGGGCACGAACCCGTGTCCCCTGCATCGGCAGGCGGACTCTCAACCACTGCGTCACCAGGGAAGCCCTTGTCATACTTTCTGATTCACTGATATCTTCTTTGGAGAACATACCCTCCAAAAACAACAACATCAACAAATAGAGAAAGTGAAGCTGTATTCTTTGAACCATCTCAAATGCTCAATAACAAGGAATTGGTCTGAGTAACAGGACAGAAATCCATATCAGCATAAGTGACAAGCATGTCATTTCACTGACACTGATCTGTGTCTATGAAATAAAACTATGTGAGAAACACAAAGTAGGGCATATGTAAGTAAACACACACTGCTAAGATCAAGGTTTGGAAAATCAGAAGTGATACAAATAGATTATTGTTCATTAGGATCTTGGGGGTTAAATTTTTTTCATGAGAAGACCATTTCCTCCGAAGTCATCTGTCTTTGAGATGACTAGGAAACTATTAAGCCTTAATAGGAGCTGATTTCCAGTAACCCAAACAACACCCTCTGAGTCTTGGTTTCCTTGTTCACCAAATAAGTGTCACATAGCTAAATCCCAGGACTGTAAAGATTAAGCGAGATGAACTGTCTGCGTCTATTCTGCCCACTGGGAAGGGGTTTATAATCCAGGTGGAGGAAGTGTGGAATGAGGGAAGCAACCTGGGCTTTGCATTCTGCCCCCACCACACTTAGTAGCTTAACTCTTTCTTACCCTCAGCTACTTCAACTGTAAACAGTCCTTTCTACCTTGCAAGGTTCTGTTGGGGTTAAATGTTGCATCATATGTACAAAGGCTAGTAGAGTACTCAGCACATATTAGGTGCTCAATTAATATTAGTCCCCTTCTTTTTTGTTAACTTATATCTCCAACTCTTTCATTCTCTTCAAATAAAATGAAAAATAAGGGAAACCCTTTGAAACTGGAAACAAGCAAGTTAAGGCCAAATTTCCAAAAAGTGATATTTCACTAGTTCATTGCCAAGTCACACAATAAAAATAGTTTGTAAGAAGTCAAAGGGGATAGGGTCTTGACACACGACTCAAGTTAACCAAAGGGCCATCCAATGGTCTTGGTGCAGGGGCTGATCTGAGCCCTTTCCTGACATCCCTAGTTTTGGGAGACAAGATCCATGTCACAGAACAGTTTGCCTGTAGGTTGAAAACATAAAGGGGTTCAAGATGTGAGAGTATCCACCAGAAATAAGCCTAGGGCATGATTTGTGAACTGCGGAGCCCAAGGGTAAACAGCCTGGAGACCACAAGCTCTTCCTCAGAGGAGTTTCCAACAGTACTAAGAGTGGCACTTGATGAAACAGAAACCACCCCTAAAGGAAGACTCCATCTTCTAGGTAGGTTCTGGGGAATAAATTAGCTGAAAGTCAAGGAAAGGGAAAGAACAGGTTATGGATACTCCCAGACTCCTCTTAAGACTGGAGTCTGTCTCCAAAATTACTAGCACAGTGGAAGTAAAACATATGCTCCTTTAGAATTAAAGTCAGCCCCAAATAGCAAAGAAAGAACAGGATGCATGGCCCTTGTTTGTAAACAAAGAGCAAGATAAAAGTCGGCTGCCAGACCTCAAAGGGAGGTATGACAGGCCACTTGCAGGCGGAAGCCACAGGTGGCAGAGCGAGCCCTTTGGTCTCCCTGGTGGTCTCTGGCAGATCTTTTCAGAGGCATCCCCAAAGAGCAGAGAAAGCTAAGGGGGCCAGAAGGGCACCGACCCCAGCACCCTCCCCACAGGTCTGTGCTGTCTTCTTTTGGCCAACGTTCAAGCATTTATAAACTTGATCATCACTCTCACCACGGCTGTGGCTGAATGCTTTGGAGTCAGGCATTTAGATGTGAATCTCCCAACAACAGGTAAATGGCTAAGCCTCAATTTCCTTGTCTGTGTAATGGGATGACCAGTAGTCCCCCACCTCGTAGGTGGTTGTAAAGGGTAAATGAGATCATGTGTGCAAAGCTTTCAGCACAGTGCCTGGCACGTAGCCGGTCCTCACAAATAGTAGGCGCTATTATTATTTGTATTCTCCTGTTGTTGTCGATTTTGCCTTCTGTTTTGTCATGTCACCCAGGGTAGCATTTCTCACCAGAACTGGGAGACATGCGGAGCTGAGGGACCATCAATGACCAGCTCAGACATTTTCCAGAGTGGGGAAGGGTAGTATTGATGGCAACCACGAGAAGCAGCAGCTGTAGGGAGAAGTGAAGAGGAATGCCCCGTGCTGGTCATGAGGCAACGTGAGCATCTATCAGCCTTAATGCCGCGTGCTGGTCATGAGGCAACGTGCGCATCTATCAGCCTTGCTCCTGGGTCTGCTACAGGCCAGCTGAGGAGCCAGCTTCTCAGGGCAGCAGAGGGACCAGGGCTGGTCTGCAAGGAGGTTCAATCATGTTTGCTGAGGGCTCAGGGGCCATTTACAAGTGATGTGAAATGAAGACGGTCCCCTGGGAGGCACCTGGAGAAGACTCCTCCATAGGGGCGGGGTTCTGCCCACCTCCCTCCCCCACCCTCACTCCCACAGGGTTTGGGGAAGAAAGCAGGGCAGAGAAGGCACCACCCGTGCCTCGGGGCCAAGCATCCCGTCAAGGACCAGCGTCTCACTCTCACCCTGGGAACTCAAGACTCACAACAGGACCCAAATCATACAGCAGAGCTCTGCTATTGCTCAGCCTCAGAGCACTGGATTTTAAGGAAGGTACTGTTTATTTTCAACAGGGTGTCATTTCCGACTGGAACACAAGATATACTTTTCTAGCAGGTCAGTACACAAGTAGTTCCGATAACCAGGCCACCTTAGGAGCCCCGTTACGGTAATTGCACTAAATCTCTGGGGTTGTCTTTTCCTTGGTAACACAAATAAGAGGTAAGTAAAGGTTACTGAATAGGAAATTCAACATGATATATATATAGTCCAGGGCCTAGGACAGTGCCCAGAACACAGAGGAGCTGATTAATGTTTGCAGTATCAGTGTTTACTGAAGTTCATTTAAAAATAGCCCAGCAGCTTCCCTGGTGGCGCAGTGGTTGAGAGTCCGCCTGCCGATGCAGGGGACGCGAGTTCGTGCCCCGGTCCGGGAAGACCCCACATGCCGCGGAGCGGCTGGGCCCGTGAGCCATGGCCGCTGAGCCTGCGCGTCCGGAGCCTGTGCTCCGCAACGGGAGGCTCCACAACGGGAGAGGCCACAACAGTGAGAGGCCCATGTACCACAAAAAAAAAAAAAAAAATAGCCCAGCAGTGATCTGTAACCCAGTGTATCAGGGGAGTGTCTCCTCTCTCTCACAAACACACACACACACACCACAAACATACACACACACACAATGGCAAACAATAGGAAGCCTCAATATATGGTCATTTTAAAAAATGATGTAATAACACAATTCACAAATATTTTCTCTGAGAATTGATTCTCTGGTTGCTGACTCTCAAACTTCGTTTCCTTTTAAAAGGTAGACCTAAAAATTCTCATAGAACTCCATTTCATTCTTTCCCATACTCCCTTTATTACTTCCTTCTATCATGTGCGCATCATATTTTACCTTTACAACACTAGGGATCTGGTTATGACAAACTCTGTAACAGCCCATCATACTCACTCTGTGGTGTCTTATCTAGTTTTACTACGTTATATCCCTTATACAGAAGTGCATGACCCCAAAATACATAAAAGTCATTTTTGCAACCCACAGAGTGAGCATGTAACTGATACGAATGTAACTCACACTTACTTAACATTTATGTCTCCTAATAACTTCTTTTTTAAAAAAATTTATGGTGGTATCTTACAAGAAGTCAGTCGATGGACTCTTGAAAAACTCACAATAAAACAATATATCAAAGGGGGCCTGTCTTCTGGTCAGTTCATCATCTGTGTTTTTGTGAGTGTTCTTAACAAAGGTGATTGTGTGTCTGGAGTATGGGACACATACATATGTAAACATGCACACTACAAGTGAAAATCCAGAGAACGCAGACACTGTCTAATTCATCAAGACATGAATTTCTTCCTGGTACTGACTGCAACAGCTATTACATTGGATCACCCAAGAAAGCCCCTCCCCAAAAAACAAATCATGGGACAGGTTCTCTGACAGTAGAACCAATCCTCTCATTAGTCTGGGATGGTTGATGGACAGAAATCATATTATTTAAATCCTTCGTTGATTCTGCGCCCAACATACTGACATTTAACATTAAATTTGCCTTCAAATCATATTTTACAAAAAACAAAAGGTAAGAAAAACCATTCTTTTCCTACCTGATGCTGTAGCCACCAGAAGCCAGGCTGCTGCTCTCTGAATGGGACAGACTTCAGGATTTAATCTTCAGCAACCTCACCTGGAACCAGAACCATTGGAAGAAAACTTTGTTGCTATGAGCAAGCAGACTGTTTACTTCCAGCCAATTCTTTCTCATTCCCATGGCTTGCTGAGTGCCAGACTAGGGTACTTAAGAAAGGATGTCTGGGGAGAAAGGGGTAGAGTTTGGGAGAAAGAGAAGAGACAGTTCCCAAGGAAAGGATTCGCTCATCCAGTACCCTTCCTTCAAGCAAAGGAAAGCCCTCTTTTTCAGCTTTAATTTCTCATGGAAGATCTGCCACTGCATTACTCACAGGTAATTACTACATTGCCCCTTTACAAACAGCAGACATACTTTTTGGGCGAGCCTCCAGGTTTCTGATTCATGCCTGTACCTGTCCACAGGGATAGCACTGTGGCTGGGAAAATTGGGAGGGCAACAAGCCCACCCAAAGGGAGGACACAGTCTAGACTATTAATCAAGTTCTCGGGATAAAATGTGATCAAAAAGATCAGAGGCTGGTGTGAGCCCCTCCATCCATAGGGCATCCACCTCACTCATGGAATCACCTGGTTAGGGCTCAGACTTTTTCCAAGTAGACCAGACCCTACACTTTATCAAGCTTCAACTTGTTTCCCCAAAGAAGAAAGGAGGAGCAAGGATTACTATCACAAAAGGAATGTGGTTTTCTTACTTAATCTGAGCAGTCGATGTAGGAGCGTCAAAGACGATCGATGTACAATTACAGCTCCTTTAAGTCTAATATCTGAAATACAGGGTTTAAGAAGACATTTTAGTGATAAGCAAGTGTTACAGAGGCCTCAGGTTTGATTCATTTCTAGTTTCCAAGAACGGGAGGTAACACAGTAAAGAGGACAAGGCAAAGAGGTAGACGTTGGAAAATCTTGGGTCTGCTATTTACTAGTGTGATTTAGCCTGGTTTCCAAATAAATAAACTGAGAAGACTGGGTGGCAAGATCTGCACAATCATAGAACATCATCTCTCACTTTTACATCTATCCACCTTGTTCTTTTACCCACACTTCAGTTCTCCTCTGGGGAATCACCCTTCCTCTCAGCTTAGTTGCATAGGGTTGGTAACACCCACAGCCTTCTTCAGAAACATCCATATGGCCAAGTCCAGCCAATCGGAGTCACTGATAGATTCAGAGATAGGTTCGTGCCAACAGGAGTCATTTCTGGGACTTGCTGGGAAGAGGAGTTATCTTGCTGTGGCCACTAATCTGATGAAACAGAGCCTTGTGCTTCTGGTGGCCACATCCTAGGGAGAGAGGGAATGCATGAACGTAAAGCCACTGCAGAGGAAAGCAGAGCTTAGAGATGGCAAGAGACCAATTCCTAAGGATGTCATTTGAAGACTTAGATTCAGCCATGACTGAAACCATTTTTCTTTGAACTCCTTAAACAATTTTCCTTTAGTTCCTTAAGCCTGCTTCTGTTAGGTTTCTGATGCTTACCACTGAAAAACTGCCAGCTAATATGAATCCCTTGTAAGTGCCCTCTACCATCGAACACTACTGCTTTTTAACATTTATAGCCACAATGATCGGGGTGGTGTGGGGAGGCATTAAGCTGATAAATCGGTTTCCTTTTGAAGCACTCTTGGAAATTTTTGTTTTTTAAAGACTAAGCCTGCATAGCAGAGAGATATAGAAGTAAAGCAAATTCTGGTGAAAGATTTTTAAATTCCTTATTCTTCTCTCTGAATACGGCTCTTTGTAAAAAATCAAATTCAGAAAATGCACAAAGGTGAAATGCACCAAGTGAAAAGCTCCCATAATTTTACCTTCCAGAAATAACCATGGATAATGTTTTAGTGGTTTGCTATTCAAAATGTGATCCACAGACCAGCAGCCTTGGCCTGGATCTGGTTACAAATGCAGAACCTCAGGCCTCAATCCAGTCTTGGATTTTAACAAGGCCCCCAAGCAATCTGTGTGCACATCAGAGTGTAAAAAGCCTTGGCCTAATGTGTAAACATTTTTTTCTTCTAGTTGCTAGCATTTTTTTGGCACATTTAATTTGTTGGCTTTTTATTTTACTAATTTTGTAAAGAAAAGACATATATGAATACAATGAATCAGAAACAGTGAAATCAAAATCCTTTACAAACTTAAGTAATTCATTTGCTGGGACCATATGCAAATTATAAAAGTGTTACAAACCCATACAGACCCTAGGACACATATAGTAGCAAACTATCCCAGGACAGGACATACTATAGCCGTGGTTCTCCACCAGCTGGAGGTCACACTACCAGGCCCACATTCAGAGTTTCCAGTTCAGTAGGATGGCAGTGTGCTGGGGGTGGAGGGGATAAGGCCTAGGAATCTGCATTTCTAACAAGTTCCTGGGTAACGCTGATGATGCAGGCCCCGGACCAACGTTTCACCAGTGTTTCAAAAACAAATCTGGTTTTATACTATACGTATATACATATACTATTCTGAACCTTGCTTTTTTCACTTAATACTGTATCTGACATCTTTCCATGTCAACCATGTAGTATTACATCATTCCTCGGGCTGCAAGGTCAGAGATTTTCAGCCGATATGTTGAACATATGTTGAGTACATGTTGAACAACACAGAAGGGAATCACTGGCATCTTCAACGTAAGGACTAGCATCCCCACGACTGGAATCATCACTTGCAATATTAAATAAGCATCGTATGTTTGAGGCTACAGATAAGCAAAGGTCTGGACAGACCAGGAAAGTGATCAGCAACGTGCAAGTGCCACCGAAGACACAACGAGAATGTAATTTAAAAACTTCCACATTAAAAGCCAAGAGTTGGGGACTTCCCTGGTGGCGCAGTGGTTGAGAGTCCACCTGCTGATGCAGGGGACACGGGTTCGTGCCACAGTCTGGGAAGATCCCACATGCCCTGGAGCGGCTGGGCCCCTGAGCCATGGCCGCTGAGGCTGCACGTCCCGAGCCTGTGCTCCGTAACAGGAGAGGCCACAACAGTGAGAGGCCCGCATACCGCAAAAAACAAAACAAAACAAAACAGCCAAGAGTCAAGCCAAGGTCTTTGTGTGAGGACTCGGGAAGAAGGGTTATGTCCTCAACTGGCATGGAATGGTCTCAAATTTCTCAGCTCAAACTTTTTTTTTTAAACATCTTTATTGGAGTATAATTGCTTGACAATGGTGTGTTAGTTTCTGCTGTATAACAAAGTGAATCAGCTATACGTATACATATATCCCCATATCTCCTCCCTCTTGCATCTCCCTCTCCACAAAGCACTGAGCTGATCTCCCTGCACTATGTGGCTGCTTCCCACTAGCTATCTATTTTCCATTTGGTAGTACATATATGTCCATGCCACTCTCTCACTTCATCCCAGCTTACTGTTCCCCCGCCCTGTGTCCTCAAGTCCATTCCCTACATCTGCGTCTTTATTCCTGCCCTGCCCCTAGGTTCTTCAGAACCTTTTTTTTAGATTCCATATATATGTTACAGTATTTGTTTTTCTCTTTCTGACTTACTTTACTCTGTATGACAGACTCTAGGTCTATCCACCTCGCTACAAATAACTCAATTTCGTTTCTTTTTATGGCTGAGTAATGTTCCATTGTATATATGTGCCACATCTTCTTTATCCATTCATCTGTCGATGGACACTTAGGTTGCTTCCATGTCCTGGCTATTGTAAATAGAGCTGCTATGGAGAACAGTATGGAGGTTCCTTAAAAAACTAAAAATAGAACTACCATACAACCCAGCAATCCCATTACTGGGCATATACCCTCAGCTCAAACTTTTGAGGAGTAAGGTATGACTTTCATACTGCCTTGGCAAATCTAAGTCTCATGTCCAGTCAACTCTGAAAATAAACTTCTCATATAAGAGAGCTGTGATGCATAGGAAAGGCATCCTCCATCTTCTCAAGCTGGTGGTTGGTGAGGGGCCCTCTAAGCGCTGCAGTCTCAGGCTTCTTCAAACCCTACCATCCACAGATGCTGTGAGCTTGGTTAAACGCTTGGCAAGATTATGGAGACATCACGTGAGCTGTAATCACACTGTGTTCTTCTGGGGACCTTGCAAGGCATAATCTAAGTCCTCTGTCCATTTCTCTTTGAGGACAGAAGCATCACAGGACAAACAGAGGCCCAAGAAGCTTCTCACAGAGGAAGCTGCGAATGCAGCCCTTCATGGCTCAGAGGGTAGCTACCTCTGAGTAACATCAACCCAAATCCTACCTCGCTGGCTACATTTCTAAAGAGTTTCACAACTACTTTGCCAAGTGGTAGACATTGCATTTGGGCAGGAAGGGGAAGACTACGTCAATGTGAGAACTCGGCACCCATTATCCACCCCACTTGCCTCCTATTACGCAGAGGTTGGAAAGCTAAGAGCTATGTTTCCCAGGCTCCTTGGAGCCAGGCTTTGGTTTGCAAATCAATCCTGCCAATAGATGCACGTGCGGGAGATCTGGAAGGTGGACGTGAGGGTGGGACTGTTTTCCTGCTGCTTCTACTGCTGCTATTGGCAGACAGGAGCTATTCTTCAGCAGTGTCCCAGGGTCCAGGGATCAGGCTCCGGCTGCGTGACTGCTGAGGGGCTGTTCTGGTGGTGGCAGTGGAGCGTTCCCAGTTGTTTCACTGCAGCTAAGGTGATGTGTTCAGTTCAATCAGTGAACTCCTGGTCACACCCTGCTCCTCCTGACTGTAGCAGCAGGAGGCACAGGGAGCTTCCCCTGGCAGGTCAGACAGTCATTTGTTCTGGGAGTCATCCTGGAGTCCCAGCCTCGCACCCCCACTTCCAGACTTCCCAACAATTTTGAGATCTTCACAAAGGCGCCTTGTCTATGGATAGTTGCTAGTTGCTGTTTCTGTGAGGAGGACTGAAGTGGGAAAGCACCTAGTGCGCCATCTTGCTGACGTCACTCTCCATAAATTTCTCAGATAACTCAGGTGCCTGGACTCCTGAAACTTCAATCACAGTCCTGATGAAGTCAGATTTCACTCACCAAAAATTCTGAATGTACCAAATTCCCGGGTTAAATTTCTTTCTGCTTAAGAAAGGAGATTGTGTTTCCCATGACTGAACCCTGACGCAGATCCTAATTTAAACACAAGTCCTGAGTTTCTCTAGATAGTTCCTAAAACTTTTCAGACCCTCATTAAAGTAGGGCTAATGCTATTGTTTTTATTTACCTTTTATGCTAGGCTATCATTTGGCATTTGGTGTTAAAAATAAAGATATAAATTTTAAATGGAAACATTTGCTTTTAACAAAGATTTATTGAATGTCTTCTATGTTCAAGGCACCATGCTAAACATCCCAGTGCTAAGACAACATGGCATAATGGAAATAGCATACACTCTTCATGAGGAATTGTTTTTTGGCTTTGCCCTATCCATGTGGCCTTGGGCAAATTATTTAATCTGGCCAAGCCTCAGTTTTATCATCAGGATGAATAGAGATACTAAGAATTATCTCTAGGATTGTTCTAAAAGTTACACAAAACATGGAAGTGTCCAAAACCAAACATAGTACATAAAAGATGCTCAATAAATCTTAATTCCCTTCCTTTTTCCTAAAACATGTAAAAATGAAATGATTAAAAAATAAATTCTGAGTAATCTTCAACAGCATTTGCTTGTCATTTTCAAATCAAATTTTGTCACCTCCCTGATTAAAATCCTCTAATGGTTTCTCATGGTACATAGAAAAAAATTCAAACTCCTTGCAAGCCTGCAAGGTCGTAACAAGCCCCTAGTGCATTCCTAGTTATAGTCGTATTATGCCTATTTCTGTTCTTCAGACAGATTCTCCCACTTGGTAAGAATTTTTGTGGCATTTCTGAAGTTGACTGTTTCCAGTGATTCGCAATGAGCAGAGATGGAGTAAAAGACACCGTTCTGACTCCTTGGTAAAGACAGGGCATGGGAACACCGGCAGAGCCCTTCTTCCAGCCTGCTCTGTGGCAGTTCAAGATTTGTTCTAGAAACATGAATTGAAGAGCCTTTCCATGGGCCCTGGAGGTAGTATGCGGCCTTCAGCCAGACATGGGTGTGGGCTTCTGCAGTTTCCGTGACACTGTGTGCTCCGGCTGGCTCCAGAAAGAGGACCTACATCCCGTCCAGGGGCCAGGACATAAGCCTCAATCAACATTTCAGGTGGTCAGCAAACAGCTCTAGGGAACAAGTGGATTTGAGCCCAGAGTAGGTAAAGCCAGATAATTCTATTGGAGGCAGCATCTATTTTATGACATGGAAAGCACTAATCAAATTCAGATGGTCTTCCTTGGCTAGACATGTTTTTCTTCTCTATACTGAAATGATCCCCATTCTACAGTCCCTGAAACTTCCAACTCCTCTGAAAAATGGCAAGAGTGGAGGTTCTCATCACCATACTGCTTGCCTTCTGGTATACCCAGGGGAAAACACGATTATAAGCATGATTTGAACAAACAAATTAAAACATAATACAAATTGGGGCCAGTTCCTGGAAAAACAAAAGGGCCTATTCTGCATATGTCCTGATCTCTGTTACTGATTTACTGGCTGAATGGCCCACTCCAGAAAGCGTCTGGAGGAGCCCACGTGCCAGAAAACACTCTAACGCTTTCCAGTGTTCAGTCAAGTGACTGGTCATCTTCCTTTGACAGTACACACTTATTGTAAGCTGGCCACTTGTCAGGACCTAGGATTTAACTTGTCTGCAGTGTAAGAGCTATTAAAAAAGCCAACTCGAGTGATCAGAGAAAACATGGTCTAAGGGAGCTCAACCTGGAATCCAGATGGTATTAACTCATGTGAAGTGTCTATGTCCTTTACACCTTATACTTTTGCAAACAGTAGGCGCCTAGTGTTTTTCCTCTTACCTTTCAAGTGCTGTACTTATAAGAATGGAGCTTGCAGAGTATTGTTTTATTTAAATGGTCTTTGCATGAATGATGAACCAAGGTGACACTCCCTGAAACCTGAGATTTGTGCCTTAATGGATTACCCCCACCCCCAAATAATTGCTCTTTACTTTTAGTCTTATACATGTAGTTTCACAGGCATTACCTTTGACGACTGTGCTTTCAGCATATTGGTTGGAGACCCACTGCCTGAACAATGGTTACGATGTTTATATTCAGCGGGGTAAAGTGAAATACTTCCCCTCGCCTGCACCATGACCCCCCACCAAGACCACCACAACTCTTACAATTCCTCCTAGATGACATCTGGCACCCACCAAGCACTGTTCTGAGCACTTAGCATGTATCATCTCACCTAAGTCCCACAGTATCACTATGCGGCAGCTACTGTTATTATTCCATTTTACCCATGAGGAAACTAAAGCACAGAAAGGGCCAATAGCTCACTCAGAGGTATATGGCTACACATGGTGGAATCAGGATTTGAATCTAGGTAGGACACCAGACTACCCCCAATCGACACAGTCACTGTTTATAAATATGATGCAGGGGTCTTCCAATAGGTCCCTGGCAGATACACACTTGGAAATAGATCATTACAGTCCTGGATTTTTAAACCAATGTTTGCTTCCTAGCCAACGTTTTCTACACAGCAGAAATACAGATACGCAATAGATATAAGCTAAAAGAATATTGGAGTAGATACCTCCCTCTTCATTTTCTTTCCCAATTTATTATTAGTCTTTGTTCTCTGCCCGGACATATACTTTGGTCCTCATAAGTCTCATTTTCAGCGACACCTTCAATTATTCAACCTCAATTGTTCCATGAATACACATGTATTTGTCAACCTTGTATCCTGGTACTGGTCTCAGAAAACGTGGCACTGATTTCAAAGCATAACTGTCCTTTCACTGCTCTGCTGTTTTTCCCCCAGTTGTCACTTCTGTCCATTCCACCAGCCAAGCCCTGAGTACAGCTCACTGGGAGTTGTAACAGCCTTCTCCCTGGCTTCCTGACTTCAGCGACCCACTCCCTCTGACCACCCTGCCTCCCGCTAACCAGACTTGTCTCTGTTAACATACTCCTTCCACCCAAGTATAGACAATCTGTTGCTGATCCTATCAAAATCTGAACTCCTTTGCCTGACTCGTAAAGCCTCCATAATCTCGCCCCACCCTATCTATTCAATTTTCTTTCCCACAAAGTCCAATACACACCCACTGAACCGGTCAGGCTGTTATCCTAACTGCAGAGGCAGCAACCCACATGCCTCTACAACTATTTTTCCCACCGCGTATGACCGCCCCAATGCTTTAGGTCACCAGCTAGCTAAATCTGATACATCATTCAAAGGCCCAACTCAAATCTCAGTTATGAATTAAATGTTCTCCACTGCTGCAGCACACACTGATCACTTTCTTCTCTTGCATCCTATTACATTAATAGTAATTTATTTATTATTTTTAAAAAATCTTTATTGGAGTATAATTGCTTTACAATGGTGTGTTAGTTTCTGCTTTATAACAAAGTGAATCAGCTATACGTATACATATATCCCCATATCTCCTCCCTCTTGCGTCTCCCTCCCACCCTCCCTATCCCACCCCTCTAGGTGGACACAAAGCACCGAGCTGATCTCCCTGTGCTATGCGGCTGCTTCCCACTAGCTACCTATTTTACATTTGGTAGTGTATATATGTCCATGCCACTCTCTCACTTCATCCCAGCTATTAGTAGTAATTTAAATAACAGTAATGACTAGCTAACCCTACTGAGCTCCAGGCCCTACTGGGATAAGTAGTTTTATTATGTAGCTTTTCTAATTTTACAGATGAAGAAACAGAAGCACAGTACAACTCAGCTTAACACCTGACTGTTTGCTAATCATTTCATTTGTGTCACACTAACCTCCCTAACTAGCTTTCCACTTTGTTGAGAGAAGAGACTAAGATTCATATTTATCCTGTGTCTTCCACACAATTAGTGGAGTCTACGTGCACTGTAAGTTATCAGTACTGTTGGTTGGTTGGTTGTACATACTGATGTTATTACACATCTTCTAAAACTCCTACCCTGTAAGAGTGGCACCATGCTTGCACAAGGTGCAAATAAATGCTAAACAAACCCTTTCGAGCACAGCGATGAATGGTTTTGGACAATTCATAATCTACAAATGGCCCTAAGTGATTCTCTCTAATTTACCCTTACTGCATCCATCCTTCACACGCTTGAAAACATATTTAAGATGGGAAACCATAGGTGAGCTGTCAGAAATCAACGACAAAATTAATTAGAATGTTTGGAGGGTTACAGGGCAGGGGAGGTTGTTAATCCTATCCTGGCCAAGAATTGGATCTTCTGTTTTTATTAAAAATAAGGTGGCAGCAAGATTTCCCCAAGTACCCAAATACTTGCACCAGAGTATGATGGATTTTCTCCAAATCTCTTCCAATACTTTTTTTTTCCTTTAACAACTATGACTGGTATAGACATAACTTCAGCAAAGATAAACAGCATAGCAAAGATGGGAAAAGATTATGACTTAGACTAAAGCTTCAATATTTTTTAAAAGTCACAATTATTTCTGATATTCAGCGTAGGCATAATCTCCAGTTTCTCATTTCCACACCCACTCTATGGGGAGCACCACATGTAAGGATTCCTGAGATTCCTCTTCCCTCTCACTTCAAAATCAAAGCTTCAACGAAAGCCAAAACCATAGAGAAAAAATTTTATTTCAAAATTCTTACATTGGCTCAAGTGCAATTCATGAATTCCTGAGCAAACTCTCATAAGCAACAAATGAACTGATTTTTTTTTTTTTTTTTTTTTTTTTTTTACCAACGCATCAAATAAGAAAACTTATCTTACCGAAGTCATCCTGGTTGAGTTTCCACTGACTACTCACTTTTCCTGATGCCAGCACTTTTCTTCATTTGAAAAAAAAGTTAGATGAGAAGAAAGAAGATCATTTTTATATCTTGTCTCTTTATGTAATTTCTTAAAGCCTCAGCTGATTAGGATTTCCTTCATTGCCAGCTGAAGCTAGATACATGGCCCATCTGATCCTATAATAATTGCAGTTTTAGAGATAAGCAGGCAAAAAGCATTCTCTTGAAGAAGTCAGTTTTCAAACTAAAACTACTCAGAGAAAACATTGTTTCTCATAAAATGACATTTTGTATCTTTCTCGCTGATTGCAAAAAATAAACAAAAACCACCCACCAGTTCACTGTGGATGACTTGGAATATATTCCTTCCTCCTCTTTTATCAGACTTAAGTAAATTGTTGGTCAACAGCAGGTATTAGGTTTTGCATATCGCTTTATAATCATATTCAAAACTATAATTTCTATTTTGAATAGTCTCCAACGCTCTCTGCAAGTCATTTTGTACGTTTGTGTGTATGTGTCCTCATATCAATCTACCAATTCAATTGGATGGCAAATTCAAATACTTTTTTTTTAAGAAGAGGTCATGTGGGGTATATTTTCAGCCTCCTTGTAAATCTGAAAGTGAATTCCCAGAGCCTCTGCACATAAACATCCTGTTGGGTGAATATGGAATTCTTGAGACACAAGAATTCTGTCTTCGAGAACAGTCTTCAGGGTTGAGAAGTCTGAGCCCACCTTGATTATTTGTTTCATTAGTAACCTGTTCATTTCTATCTAAACGCCTGAAAGAGTCGTTATTTAACCTGGAAACTCAAGTCTTTTAAAAGATAAGTCTCTGTATGGGTCTCTGGCCATTTTAATTTTATCTCAGATCTTCTGCAGCTCAGGGAAGTTTTCTTCTGACATGGGCTTGACCGTTGCTTCCAGCATTTTGTTCCATTTCTTCATTGGGAAGAAACGTAATTCTCAGATTAGCTCCGTGTTTGCTGTCTTCTCTCTTAACATTTTCATCTTGGTCCTTTTCCTTATTTTGTCTTCCACTTCACTGATTTGATTTCTGCTATGTCTTCTCTGTATTGACTCTCTTTAGTACAGGTGTTTAATTCTATTAAACTTTTGGCATATTTGCCCTCATTTCTCATTTCAGCCTTGGCAAATCTTCCTTCATCCCAATCTGTTTTCTCCAGATAGCCCCTGGCTCCGATCTCATAGTGGTTAGGCCTTCTCACATCTTTTTGAGACTACCAAAAATATGTCTGCTAAAATGCTTTTCTCTTTTCTGCAGAAATTTATTTTCAGCTATATAACCTCATCTCAAGTTTTAACAGAAAAGCTTCCTTTCTCTTATCTTGCAGTGTTCTTTCCTTAGGCCCCTTTGGGCATTTTTCTGTCTCTTCATACTGAAAAAGAGAAAAGTATGTTCCAGCCTGGCACTTGCTAGCAGACAGTATTAGCGAAGAATCTTCCTATTCCCTCACTTTCCTCTTGGGCACAAGCAAAGCAGAGCTGAAGGGCATACAGTCTCATATAAGTGCCTACCTCTGTTTTCAGGATCTCCCAGATATTTAGCTATGGTAGGTCTCTGGGCATTAGATTGGGGCCCCTCCTGCTCTAACTGCTGTAATTGCCAAGTAGTAGGAGAAACTGAGAAGTAACAGAAACTGCTGTCCTGTTTTAGAGGGTAACACATAAAATCATATGCCCTCTGAGCATGCATTGCCCCTGCCTTTTTGCAGTACTGTTTATTACACAACTAGCCCTTCCAGGACATAACACACCTCTACTTGTCTCTTCCTGGCTGTGGTCTGGGAGCCACAGTCTTTGAATGGATGTGGAAAGAGAGAAATTGATGGGTTAGGTGGGAGGTTTGACTGTGGACATGACTCTGACTGGTTCAGAAGACAGTTTCTTCCCAGTTGGACTGTTTGCTCTTCTGGCCAGTGTATCTTCAACGCCCTGAAATAGTTGGGAGCAAATGATGGGGGCAAGGTAACACATGCTTTCTATTCTCTTTCATCACCAGCTAGGCTTCTCTGGTTCAGTTTGTGAGCCATGTAGCTTGTAATCTTGAGAATATGCCTCTCAATCCATCCCCCTGACAACTGCATTAGTAGACATTCCCTATGGACTTCAGCATATGGCCTTTCTCCACCTTAAATTTACATTTATTATCCATCCTTTTGTGCAGTTTCATGGGTATTTTAGGATGAAACATCTCAAATATTACCTGTCTCCTCCTATGATGACCAGAGAAGTTTGTAAATAAAAATGTTTAATATTGCTAGCTAGAATGGTACAGGTAATCCATAATAGCATATCTATATTAGGTTTTGAATGCAACACAGGGAAAAGCAGAGAGACCATTTACAGATTCAAAGGACAGAGATAAGGACCTGCTGTATAGCACAGGGAACTCTACTCAGTACTCTGTAATGACGTATATGGGAAAAGAATCTAAAAAAGAGTGGATGTATGTATATATATAACTGTTTCACTTTGTTGTACAGCAGAAACTAACACAACATTGTAAATCAACTATACTCCAATAAAAATTTTTAAATAAATTACAAAAAACAACAACAAAGGACAGAGAAATCATTACTTTTGCTAATAGCACTGTAATGGCTCATGATTTACACAAAGAGGCAAAGAAAGCTACAAGATGCAAAGTGGTCACAACCTTCACAGACCCTGGGGGTAAGAACATTCTCTGAAGTTGACAATATTATCGATTTAGAATGGGTGAAAGCCCCCAGCAAAAGTTACCTCTAAGATTACAAGGTTTCCCAGCTCTACAGTACGGAGAACAGCTTGTTCATCCAATCGAACCAAGAAAATTAAAGTATTTCTCATACCCAAGAAACAGCCAGGTTGACCCACATACGTTCTTAGGATTTGAAAGTTGTTAACGTCAATCGATTTATAACCAAGTAAAGTGCACAGTCTCCTCATGGAGGAAATAATGAAAAATAGCTAGTCTGCTTGGAATCTAGGAAAAGGGGAAGCAGAGAATAAGAATCTGTCAGTGAGTCTCTAGTCCTGCCTAAGACGGAGAGCATGTTCTGGATCTGAACAAGCCAGAATTGTGCTGGCTAGCTGAACAAGCATTGTCATTCTCTTGGCAGGTACATCCCCATACTGGAAATGGAGATGATCATAACTGATGACTCTGTTAATAAAATCATCTAGATTCTTTATTCTGAGTCAGTGAGCAAGCTGTCACTTTCCCTATGAGGCTTTCCCTCAGTTTGGGGAAAAAATCTGGGCAGGAAGAATGTGGCTCTAATGCTGAATGGAAATCAGACCCTAATTCTGGAGTTCAGTGTTAACATCTTGACTCCAGCCACAGTCATTTGATATGGAGAAATGACCCATGTTGTGAGAAAAACATTCCGCATGAATTTTTTTTTTTTTGGCCTGTCTTTCCTATATCTAAACGCCTTCTGTGATCTCCCATTGCCTTCCAACTTAATTCCAAACTTTTGAGAATCACTCTCAAGATGCTTCTCAAATTTATCCTCCATACTTTCCAGTCTGGCCCATCTTGATGCCTTCCCAAACCCCCACACTCATTCCCTCTTCCCTGCCTTTGATCATACTTTCTCTTCCTTGGAATGCCCTTTCTCTTCCTCTCCACCAACCAAAATCTCATTGGCTCCAGGGTAAGTTTAAGCCCACCCATCTCCATGAAAACTTCTCCAGCTACACTAGACCCACTAATTTCTGCATTTCAGACGTACTGCCTAGCATTTTGAGGCTTAACTCTTCCTTGCCAGTCTTAAATTGCATGAAATGAAATTTAAATCAGTCCACATTGTTAAAATCGAGACCTGGATGTGGTCTTCTGTGTGTCTCTTTGCAGTGAGGTGGGTGGTATTCTAGGTCTTTCCTTAGTGAGAACAAATGGTACAGTGATTAAGAGCATGGGTTCTGGATTCAGAGAGTCCTGGATTCAAATCTCTGCTTTTTTTCTCTGCATCCTGAGTGCAAGTTTCTTAGATTCTCTAAACCAGGGTTTTCTCATCTGTAAAATGGGTAGTTCACAGGGCTTTGGTTAAGATTAAATGAGACCATGTGACATGTTTAGCACAGTGCCTCACACATGGTAGGTGCTGAATAAATGTTAACTTACAATGAATAACAAGAGTTCCAAGGGACACCTTGATCTGTGTCACTCCCTTGAGAACTCTGGCATAGCTCTAGGACGAGAGAAATTTTACTGCATAAGATCTTAAGGCTTACTGAGATAAAAAAGTAAAGAAAGCATTAAAATTAGCCCCCGAACCAGGACTATCAGTCCTTAGTAATGAGTGGGAGACAAAGATGCTTTCACTTGAGATGTGCGTGGCTGGGAGCAAGAGAAAGAATAAGTGAAGAGAATATTGCTCTAGGAAAGCAGAAAATTCCCTGAGATGAAGCCAAAAGCCTGTGCCATCAGTCCAGAACCAGCCAAGGAGGTGGCTGGCGCGACTCCAGATACCGTCTTCAAATGAAGTGAGTACTAGTTCCAACCTGTTCTAGTTTCCTCAACTGAAGGGTGTGTAAAACAGGAAAAACAAGACTCCCTCTGGAAGTGTGAAGTGCTGTGCTCACTAACTGGCCTCACCACTCTAGGTGGTCAGAAGCTGTGATCACTGGAGGTGACCCGTGAGGTTCAGAGTCAGCTGGGGCAGTAGAGGAGCAGCAGTGATGGTGGCCACGTGGGGCTGGAGTTGGAAACTGCAGCGGAAACTGACCACTGGCTGGGTAAAGACTGCCCTTTACTGGAAGCTTCTTAAAATGAGATGGGGTATGAAGTCAAACCAAAGTAAAACTGGGAGGTAGGTGGCTGAGAGCCACATAGAAGTGTCCTTCAAGGCCAAGTCCTGATTGTCCCTAAGGGTATGGCCCCAGAAAATCGTGGTTGTGAAGAATTATCCTAGAGTTGGGGAGCATAAGCCTAGAACTGGCAGGGGCATAATCCCAGGCCCTCGCTTCTTCCCAGTACTTCCACTGTTGGCCTAGGTGCTCTCATTTGGATGGCCTCCAGAATGATTTAACTCATCATACTTAAAACTGCTCAAGGGTATCAACTAATAAGTGTTCTAGGGGTAGCCATTAGGTCTTAATTAGGTCTTATCACATGTAGGGGCAAATATTCTCCTACAGAAGCATACAGTACACGATTCTTAATTGAATTTGGTAACAGACTTAAAGCACAATCTGGGGATTAACTTGCTAAAGCGGTTGAACAAAGAGTTTTGGCGCCTGAGTGCTTGAGTACTAAGAACATTTCAAAGATACACACGACTCAAGTCAAACCAAAAACCTGGGTGAGGGGAACCGGGCTGCACTGAATTCTTGGCAGGGCTGCTTCAGCTATGAGTCTAAGTTAGGTGAGCTAAGGACACGATTCAGGAACTGAAGAGGAGGGCTCTTGTTTGTTCCCCTTGAACAGGTATTTCTCTCAGGGCTAAAACCATTCCTTTAGCAGTTGAGCAAAGGAAAGGGATCCACAGAACACCCAGATATTCTGAAACTTCACAAGTGCCTTGGTGTAGCTCTTCAACCTACACTATGCTGGATCCTAGGTGGGGCCCTTTGAATCTGCTAAACTGTGTCCTTCACTTATGGGAAACATTCTTACACTGGTTCCTGGGTAATTTCCACTTCTACTTTTTTTTTTTTTAAACTCATTATTTGAATGCTGGATCTTCTAGAGCAATTCTTTCAGGTTCTTATTATTTATCTACCATTTTCCATCACTGTTGTTTTCTTTGTTGTTGTTTCACTTACTGGAAGGTTTCTACAACTTTATCTTCCAAATCTTCTTTTAACATATATATTTTAAATTTTCAGTTATCATATATTCATTTTCCAAGAGCTCTGAATGTTTTTTAAAAATTAATGAGCACTTTATAATGATAATAAGACTAAGTCGTTAGGAAGACACAACAATCACAAATGTATATGCATTTAATAACAGAGCCTCAAGATACGTGAAAAAAATTGACAGAATTAAGGAAAGGAATGGTTCCACAATTATATGAAGAGACTTTAGCATCTATCAGTATGCAATTCAGAGAAAAATGAGATAAAACATCTGCATAGACACAGAAGATGTGAACAACACCATCAGTCACCACCTAATTGACATCTATGAAACACAACATCCAACGATCGCAGACTATGTGTTCTCTTCAAGTGCACAGAGCAACTTCACAAAGATAGGCCATACACTGGACGATAAAACAGGTCAATACATTTTAAAGGATTGAAATACGCAGAGTGTATTTTCTAGCCACAGTGGAATTAAATAAGAAATCAATAACAATATAATAACTAGGAAAACCCCAAATATCTAGAAGTTAAACACCTTCCTAAATATTTCATGAGTCAAAGACAAAATCACAAGGGAAATTAGGAAATATTTGGAGCTGGATGACAATGAATTCAGCTAAAATAGCTTTAAAATGCATATATTATAAAAGGAGAAAATATTTTAAAACCAGAGAATGATAAAGATAAGGACAGAAATTAGTGGACTAGAAAATAGACAAATAAAGCAGAAAATTATTAAAGCAAGAAGTCGTTTTTTAAATAGAGCAACAAAATTGATAAACCCCAAGCTAGACTGAGAGAGAGAAAACGCAAATCACCAAAATGAAAATAAAAAAGGGGCTTATCACCACAGGTCCTACAGACATTTAAGGATAAAAAGAATAATATGAACAACTTAATGCCAACAAATTCAACTACTTAGATTAAATGAAAATTCTTGAAAAATACAATTTACCAAAATTGATAGAAAAAGAAACAGAACATCTGAATAGTCCTTTATCTATATAAAAGTTGAATTTGTTATAAAAATATTCCCGAAAATAAAACTCCAGGTGCAGATTATTTTAGTGGTGAATTCAACAAAACATTCATGGAAGAAATAATACCAATCTTACACAAATATTTTCAGAATTAGAGGAAGAGAGAACATTGCCCAACTCATTTTATGAAGCCAGAATAACCCTAATATCAAAATCTGACCAAAAAAATCACAGAAAAAGAATTAAAGACCACTATCCCTCATATGAATAGACAAAAAATTCTTAACAAAATATTAGCAAATTAAGCCCAGAAGTATATAAAAAGTATACTACATCATGACCAAGCAGATTTTATCCCAGAAATCAAGGTTGGTTTAACATTAAAAAAAACAATGAATGTAATTCACCACTACTATGATATTAGCAGAATAAAGGAGAAAAACGGTTTCAACAGATACAGAAAAAGTATACGCAAAATTCAACACCTATTCATGACTAAAGAACAAAGAAAACTCACTACAACCTGGGAGGTAGGGAATTTCCTCAAACTGATAAAGATCATCTAAAAAAACCCTACAGCTAACATCATAGTTAATGGTAAAAGACTGAATTGTTCCCCCTTAAGATTTGGGAACAAAGCAAGAATATACCACATCTATTCAACATTGTACTGGAGGTTCTAGAAATAAGGCCAAAACCAAATAAGGAGAAAAAAAAAGGAAAAAAAAAACTGTAAAAGAAGAAGTAAAACTGTCCCCCTTTTCAGCTGATAAGATGGTTTACATAGAAAATCCCAGAAAAATCTACAAAATGCCTATTAGAATCAATAAGTGAATTTGGCAAAGTCACCAGATACAATGTTGATATACAAACATCTGTATTTTTATATACTGATAGCTAATGATTTAAAAACAGACTTTCAAAAAATTGAATTTTTAGTAGCATCAAAAGAGAAGATAGGAGTAAATCTACCAAAATATTTCTAAGACCTCTATACTGAAAACTATAAATCATTGCTGACAACAATTAAAGATAACTAAAATAGAAAGCTATATGATATTCATGGATTGGAAGATTGAACATGGTCATTATGACAGCAATTATCCCCAAATTGACTTTTAGATTCAATGAAATCCCTATCAAAATCCCAGCAAGCTATTTTGCAGAAATTGACAAACCTATTATAAAATTTACATGGACTTGCAAAGAACCTAGAATAACCAAAGCAATTTTTTAAAAAGAAGAATGAAGTTGGAATATTTAGATTCCTTAATTTTAAGAATTACTACAAAGCTACAGTAATAATAACAGTTTTGTACTGGCAAAAAGGTAGTAGACACATAGATCGATGAACAGAATAGAGAGTCCAGAAATAAACCTATACATATATGATCAATTAATTTATGACAAAAGTGCCAAGATGAGTCATAGGGAAAG
>NW_006771308.1:245103-263041 GCF_000442215.2 Lipotes vexillifer
GGAAAGAAAAACCTCTTCAACAAATATTGCCAGATCAACTGCATATGGACATAGAAAAAAATGAGTATCAGTCCTAATATCACACCTTACACAAATGCTAACTCAAAATATTGGATCATAGGGCTTCCCTGATGGCGCAGTGGTTGAGAGTCCGCCTGCCGTTGCAGGGGACACAGGTTTGTGCCCCGGTCTGGGAAGATCCCACATGCCGTGGAGCAGCTGGGCCTGTGAGCCATGGCCGCTGAGCCTGCGCGTCCGGAGCCTGTGCTCCACAACGGGAGAGGCCACAACAGTGAGAGGCCCGTGTACTGCAAAAAAAAAAAAAAAAAAAAAAAAAATTGGATCATAGACCTAAATGTAAGACCTAAAAGTATAAATATTATCAAAAATATATAGGAGAAAACCTTTGTGATCTTGTAATAGGCAAAGTCTTCCTAGTACTCAAAAAGCATAAATCACAAAAGAAAGAAACTGATAGACTGAACTTTTTCAAAATTAAAAGTTTCTGCTCTTCAAAAGAAACAGTTAAAATATGCAAATGCAAGAAAATATTCACAACACATATAAAAGACATATCCAAAATATATAAAGAATTGTTACAGCCTACTTTTAAAAGTAGATAAAAGATTTGAACAAACACTACTAAATATGATATTCAAATACTCAGTAAGCACCTGGAAACATGCTCAACATCATTATTCAACAGGAAAAGAAAATTAAAACTGCAGTGTAGTTTTATATACCCATTAGAATGACTAAAAACTAAAAGGCTGACTATATCTAGTGCTGGAGGGGATGTAGAAAAACTGGAACTCTCCTACATTGTTGATAGAACATAAAATGGTATAACCTCTTTGGAAAACAGTCTGATAATTTCTTGGAAAGTTAAATATACCAACCAACCAACCAACCAACCAGCCATTCCATTTTTAGATATTTACCAAAGAGAAATGAAAACAAGTGTCTACACAAAGGCTTAAACGTGTTCATTGCAACTTTTTTTTTGGTAATTGACCAAAACTAGAAACAATCCGAATGTCCATCAACATGTGAATGGGTAAACAAGTTGTGGATATCCATATAATGGACAATTACCCAGCAATCAAAAGGAAGAAACTATTGATACATGAAACATGCAACATACAGTGAAAGAAAACAGAGCAAAAAAGAGTATTTGTGTGACTCCATTTACTTAGAATTCTAGAAAGTGCAGCTTACAGTTTCAGTAAAAAAAAAAAAAACAAAAAACTCATGGTTACCTGGAGATAGGGGTAGAGAAAGGAATGGAATTACAAAGGAGTGTGAGGAAACTTTTAGGTCTGATAGAAATATACATTCTCTTGATTGTCACAACGGTTTCATGTGTGCATGTGAATTTCAAACGAATCAAATTGCACATTTTAAATATGCACAGCTTATTGTTCATCAGTCATAGCTCAATAAATTTATAACATCATAAAGCAAAACCAGAAACCACCATTCTGATGGATCAACAAATTAAAACAGAATTTTTTTTCTTTTTCACCCAATGACAATATGTGTTAATTTTCTAAGAACATTAATTACATTTTCTGTCGTATTTTCCATCTGTTCCTTACATGTTTCCTTTCCTTCAGGTTTCTTTTTTTCCTTTCTGTTTATTTCAGTTTCTTTTTTAATATTGAGTCATTCTTTTAATTTCTAGTGGTTCTTGGTTGATTGGAAGCTTTGTGTGTGTGGCAGGGGATGAGATTCATCACAGGTAGATTTCATCATTGAATGGTCTAGCAGGGATCCAGCCATTTTGTTGGTGGATTCCTAAATTTCCCTTTCTGCAGACCAATTCTCTTGGGCTTGTCTGTTTCCCAAGAGAGGAATCCCCTAGCCTCTTGCTTCGGGTTTGTGAGCCTGGCTGTCAGCATTCTGGGGTCAAGTTTGATAAGATGGTAAGATCCTTCTGCAGCTCTTCCTTCTGGTTTACAGAACCACCCACATCTCACTACCACCCCAGGTTCTGTTTGAAGCCCCCAAGTTCTGAGCCCCTCAGATTATACCTCTTGAGGTAGGATCCCTACCTTTGGCTATGATGGGGAGGGCCAGTTGCACAGGCTAAGGGAGGGGGTAGGTTTTGCTAATCCACTCGCAGCTCTACCCCCATCCTGCCTTCAGAAAAACCTGACTTATTCTCCAGCCTTTCTCCAGCACAAATGCGCTGGCTTTCAGCACACGTTGTGCTTTCTCTGTTCCAAGCTAGATACCACTTCCTGTGTTTCCCGTCTTCCAAAAATGTATCTTGTCTGCTGTTGTCTCTTCTCCTACTCTCAGTGTGCTGGGTTTACAAATATTTTATTCCTTCACTGTCATTGAAGTTGAGGTTTTGGTTGGAGCAGAGATAAATATGAGTAGTATAATTGTTCTCTATTAAAACCTCAAGGAAAAAATGATTTTAATATTGAAGTACAAAAGGTTATCGTGGGCAATGAATAAATACATCCTCCCTGAAGGCCACCCACGTGTCTGGTGGAGAGCTAGGTGTTAGAAGCCCAGACGCCTGTCTATGTGCAGTGTGCTCAATGGGACTCCTCCCGAATACCTATTTAAGGCCATTCTTTAAGAGTTCCTGGCATTGTTAACACCACGTCCTGTTTCAGTGTTTCCCTAGAGCTTCCCAGGATCTTTCCTGTGGATTCATTCTGAGCATTTATTTTTATTATTTGGGAGGCGGGGGGCATTTATTTTTTATGTGGAAACAGCATGGCTTTCAGTCAGTAGGGTAGTGTTATTTAGTAAACAGCTAACAGAATGGAGCTGAGAAAATTCATGGAGAAAAGAGCAAAATATTCTTGTGAATCTGGTTGAAATGCAGTAGGAAAAGCTGCCGTTTTCATGTTTCCAACTTGCCCCAAACCAGGTAGTCCTGGAAGCAGTGTGTAGCTGAAATATACAGACATGGCAAATATTAAATTGTATTTTTATAACGATCTAGCAAGGTAGGTTAGTACTGTCATGGCACATATTATGAACAAGGAAATGAAGCCACCAAGTAATTAAGCTCCTTGCCCAATGTCACTCGACAAGTCATGGCACAAATGGGATTGGAACTCTTGGCCTCTGGGTTTTCAGCTTATTTCTTCATCTGTGAGTCACCCTTTCTATTTTTTGTAAAGAGACTTGAATTATGGGTCAATTTCCAATTCCATTTTCAAAGAAGTTTACACTGACAAAACAAATGCAGAATGGCCCAAGATTAAGCTTTTCCTCATCTATAGGCATATTGCTCTGATGAAGCAATTCAGAAAACACACACCCTGATAGCCAGAAGTAACCTATACCTCTCAATTACCAGGAACCAGGTAGGTGGGGTCTACCCATTTGTTCTCAAAGAACAATTGCTGCACAGAAGCCCAGAAGAAGGGGAAAGCCCCAACCCAAAGCCCCAAACTCAGGAAGAATCCACCTCCTCCAGAAGCCAGTTCAAGCAGGAACCTGCCTAAGAAAATCCACACCAAAAGAAGAGTCGCTGAGCGAGATAACCACACCCTTATCATTCTTATCTCCCACAAGGGTCCTACTCATACATTAGCTCATTTGCACTCACAACAACCCCACGGGGTAGGTATTACTGACACCGTTCCATTTACAGAAGAGAAGAGGACCCCGAGGTTCAGTGATGTCACATGACTGTTTGGATTACACACTTAGTGACTGGCAGGGCCAGACCCAAAGCCCAAGTCATACGGATCTAAATTCCATGCTCTTCTCTAATACCTCATGGGAAGAAGTCCATGACAACAGTTCCATTGCTTTGTGATCTTTCTTTCCTTCTTTCCTTCCTGCCTCCTCCCTCCCTCCTCACCTCCCTCACTGCCTTCCTTCCTCCCAGTCTTAACAGAATTTCTTCTGATGAGTTTTATCATGAAAACGAGAAGAGCTAACATTTGTCGAGTGTCTGCTGTGTTGAGGAACTGTGCGTGTTAGGTACCTCACATGGATTTGCTCTTTACTGTTATTATCTCCAATATGTCAGTGAAAAAACCTGAGGCACTGAGAGGGAAGTAATTCAAACTAGGTCACCAGCTAGTAAGATGTAGAGTCTAGGATGTAAACCCAGGCAGTCTGACATTTGACAGTCTTCAACACATCACTACCTTGATTTCCTTTAATGCAAAATGAGCAAAAAAACAAACAAGACAAAACAAAAAACTTGACTTTTATACTGACCAGAAAATTGGTGGTAGGCAGAGTTTTTAGGAAAACACATGTCTCATCTGTTGGAGATGTCACCAATATTATGAATGAGCCCTTTCTCTGAGCTAGGTCTAGTTTTCATTTTTAAAGACAAATCAACAAAAAAAATCATTCTGTAGTTCCTTTTATTTTCCATCTAGTACAGTGCTAAATGCCATGCAGATATTATCCACAGTGGTTTCAGGGCTTGACTGGTGAGATTACTTCATTATATCAAACGTCTGAACAGTTCTAGTCTCTGTTATTGGTGATGTGAACACAAAGGAAGCAGCCTTTGACCCACAGCTGAACTCTATGGACACAACTGGCAAAAGGTTTCAGAGGTGGGAAGTTTTTTGACATCTTTTATTACTTCCTCTGGGAAGAAATAACGGGCAGTAGCAGCATCTAATCATGATTAATCTAATCATAACTCCACTGTCTCAATGCACACAAGTTCAATGGTTAAGTACCTTGCTATATTCTAAGAGCAAAAATAAAACAGCAAGCAACTGCAATTCCCAGACTGAGAAATTTCTCACAGAAACTCTTTAAACAATACATGCCCCAATTGTTGCAAAAGGTATGCTTTATCTTTCTGGGAAAGGAATACACAAATCTTGTGTGGCTAAGTATACATGTTTGTTGTTCAAATTTGCTGATCCCATTGGTTTCCCATGGGAAAAAAATCATTACATAGGGGACTTTGGGTCCATTAAAGAAAGTTTGACCAAGGGGATTCCACTAGCTTTCATGCAAACTATGTTTGGGAAAGGACTTGTTTTTTCCTCCCAATGTATCATGAACAGATACTTTTACCATTTAAAAAAATTAATGAATTACTAGAAAAAAATTAAATGAAAAAGTAACAGACAATATACATACCCCAATTTTTAAACATAAAGTTACTTGATCATATTGCCATAAAGGCTTTTAAATGTTTAATTCTCAATTTCTGTACTTATCACAGACTGCTGATCGACATCTCCAGGACCTACATCAGTTGGAGGACTATACTTTGAATAGCCCTGGTTTAGAACATGTTCAGGACATTTCTCTTACTACTAATTTTACTGATTTCTTGAAATCAACCCATTGTTTCCATGAAGCTAGTTGGATGTGTGGTGGTCCAATATCCTTCACCAGCTTTAAAACTCTGCATTGCTTTTTCTAGAAAGCTTTTTGATCATATGTATCAAGAGCCACAAAATATTCCCATTCTTGACCCAGTAATTACATGTCTATGAATTTACCCTAAGGAAATAATATCACTTATGCAGAGAGGTGTTAATTGCAGGTTTATTGAAAATAGCCAAGACTGGAAACAGCATCAAGTCCCCAAATGGGAGAACTGTGGAGAAAATTATGTTCCATGCTGCCCAGAGAAGCTTCTCCTACATGCCAGGCTAGGTCAATTTCCCCTGTCTATTCCCTTTCATGATCCACATGTATTTATTTCCTTTGTGGCACTATTATGATTAATTAAATATCTGTGTAATTATTTAGCAACTTCTAACACTAAGCCCTGTCTCTGTTGTTTTCTCCAATGCATCCCCAACACTTATGATAGTTTCTGGCACATAGTAGCTGCTCAATAAATGTTTATGGAATGAGTGAACACTGTATATATGAATAAATTCTTATGACTTGGAGAGATCCTCATAATATAACATTGAGTGAAAAAGTTAGGATGTCAAATTGTATTAACAGAAAGACAAGAGTACTTAAGCTACCTAAGGTATTCCTAGGTACCATTTTATGCTGTTAGCAAGAACTTGCTAGAATAGTGTCAGAAAAGCTAATGATCAGCATTATCTGTCTGAGACTTGTAAGAAACATTAGAGTCAGCAATTGCTTTTTTTTTTTTTTTTTTTTTTTTTTTTTTTTCTTGCGTTATGCGGGCCTCTCACTGTTGTGGCCTCTCCCATTTGCGGAGCACAGGCTCCGGACGCGCAGGCTCAGCGGCCATGGCTCACGGGCCCAGCCGCTCCGCGGCATGTGGGATCTTCCCGAAACGGGGCACGAACCCGCGTCTCCTGCATCGGCAGGCGGACTCTCAAGCACTGCGCCACCAGGGAAGCCCAGCAATTGCTTTTTTAAGGTATGTTTGAAACAAGGAGAAAAGCAAAGAACTTTGCTTGGGAAAGTTGGTATAGTGATAATGGAGGGAAGAGAGGAAGCAGAAGTGCCCAGTGACTTTTTTACTTCTGTGCTATTCAACAAGGTAGCCCAGCGTTCAGCCTGCAGAGGGTAAAACAAACAGTGCAAAGAAGGAATTTCAGTTCCAAATAGGCCCTTGCCTAGTGACCCAGTGAGAGAGAGCCTAGTCACTTCAAGTGGCCTCAAGAATCCAGGCCTGTATGAATTGGATTCCAGGGCCTCAAGGAATTTTAGGATCACTGACAGTCATCTTTCAGGGATTATGAGATGCAGAAAAATAGTAACAGAAGACTGAGGAGGATAAGGGATTATCAGAGAAAGTAATGTTTGCTCTTTGTTGCTAATGAGAACCAAAGCAAAACCAATGGATTTCGGTTATAAATAGATATTAGTGTCAATGTAAGAGGGGAAATTATATGTGGAATCTAAAAAAATGGTACAAATGAACTTATTTACAGAACAGAAATAGAGTTACAGATATAGAAAACAACCTTCTGACTATCAGGGGGAAAGAGGGGGAGGGATAAATTTGGAGATTGGGATTGACATATACACACTACTATATATAAAATAGATAACTAATAAGGACCTACTGTATAGCACGGGGAACTTTACTCAATATTCTGTAATAACCTACATGGGAAAAGAATCTAAAAAAGAGTGGATGTATGTATATGTATAACTGATTCACTTTGCTGTACAGCAGAAACTAACACAACATTGTAAATCAACTATACTCCAATAAAAATTTGAAAAAATAAAAAATAAAATTAGAAAAGAAAAAGTTGAAAAAAAAAAAAGAAAAGAAAAAGTTGTAAGTGGGGGAAGTATTTAAACTAGCACCATTCAATACTTCCCTACATTGCCTTGTGCACCTCAGATGCTCTGCGACCTGCAGAGATGATGGAGGAGGACTGGGGGTGAGGTGTTTATCCAGAAGACCTCTGCCATCCCTGCTAATTAAAGGGAGCGCTCTCATTCTCCCTGGCAGCCCAAGCTACAAAGTCACAGCCATGGTCTCAGAACCAGGGATCCTGAGTGTTTCAGTAACACACCTCTTCATTTCCATCACCAGCCCTCTGTGCGGCTTAAAACAGCTGCAGACATCTCAAGAAAAAGACCAAGAGTACATCATGGCTTGTGACTCAAAGTCCATACTGGCGGGTGGTTACTCTGCGTACAGCTGGACATTATGTAACTCACCCTTTGCTCACCCCAGCCCCAGTCCAAGCAAAAAAATCAGGATGCAGACTAGAACACAGTTCAGGTTCCCTTCAATTCTCTTTTGTTTTCACATTGTTTATCTTCTAGTTTTCCTAATTATAAATAATCAATCATCCAATTGGTTCTGGAATTGCATCACTAATGGTTTGGAAAGATAGTATTGGTAAAGTGGTATTGACTGGGTTTAGAAAGACCAAGGAAGAACTGTCTCCCTAACTTCAAAGGACTTGTCCATTTAAAACACACTAAAAAGAATGTAAAAAACCCTAGAGATACCAGGCAGTTTAGACTAAAGACACCAAAAGCTTGAAGATAAGATACACCTCAGAACCTTCCATGGAAGCTGTGAAAATGCTATCAGGATCATCTCCAGAAAATGCAATTTACTGGGAAAGTCTAATCAGTCATTTGGCAAACATTTCCCTGGACAGATAAGAGATTAGAGTGGGGGTGAGGGGATGGGAAAGGGGCCATGCAACAAAGAAGGACAATGACTTACTGGTATTGACCTTTCATATATTATCAACACAACTCTCTTCCACTCTTCAAAAATTGTCAAAAATTACAACATAGGAAGCAATTTAGGTCAAAGAGTGAACAGCTGAATTTTGGAAACAAAGGAATCAAGTTATTCACATCAAGTGCAAGTCTCCTTTTTACGTACTTTATCTGGCCCACATTCCAAGGCACCTTAGAAAGGTTAGTAAACAAACAATCATGTCAGAACCCAAATAGATCTCAGAGCAAGCCCAGACCAAACGCTCAAGGTCCTCTTCGGCTACAGGAGTCCATGATTTACTAAATATTCATGATTTCATCCACTTGTTCCACATTAATAAACATCTGTTCTATGTTAAAGCATTCAGGCTTTTTAATTTATTTTATTTATTTATTTTAATTTTTAATTTTTTTTAATTTTTGGCTGCATTGGGTCTTCGTCGCTGCATGTGGGCTTTCTCTAGTTGTGGCGAGCGGGGGCTACTCTTTGTTCCGGAGCACGGGCTTCTCATTGCAGTGGCTTCTCTTGTTGCAGAGCACGGGCTCTAGGTGCACAGGCTTCAGTAGTTGTAGCACGTGGGCTCAGTAGTTGTGGCTCGTGGGCTCTAGAGCACAGGATCAGTAGCTATGGCACACGGGCTTAGTTGCTCCACGACATGTGGGATCTTCCCGGACCAGGGCTTGAACCTGTGTCCACTGCATTGGCAGGCAGATTCTTAACCACTGAGCCACCAGGGAAGTCCTCACGCTTTTTGTAAATCAGCCGTTTTGCCCTATCGAGAGCTCCCATAAGGGATATTGTTTTACCGACCGACTAGGGCCTTCATCCAATTACAGAGAGGGGCTACGGTATAACCTGCCCAATTCCTAACACCTGGACCCTACTGTATGACCAGGGCATCTTATAAAGCACAATCAAGTTGTGATATTTAAGAACGATGGATGTTCAAGAAGCCTATCTGCAGGGTGGAAAGTGGAGAACATTTTTTTTTACTCTTTGCCACATCATTAGCTTCAAACGGGAAGCAGAAGGTTCCCAAAGTGCTTTAATAAATGTAGTAGAAAATAAGGACCTGAAGTGACAGGGACTTGTAGCTTGTCAAATCAGCGTGGTTTGTCAACCACAGCACCCACCCTTCTGTCATGTTTCTTCCTAGTCATTATACACTTGAAGATTTATAGCCTTTTTTTTTTAATTGCCTCTGTAGGTTTTCAATTATTATTATAGTAAAAACTCTTAAATATGGCACCATCACCTGTCTATTTGAGAGGGTTCCAAAGGGATTTAGCTGGTTCATTTTTACAGTTTTGACAAGCAACTGCTATGATGAAACGGAGGAACATTATACATAGTCTGAATGCATCTCTTCATTGCAGGGAGAGGAGACTGGAGAGTTAGAGTCCAGAGAAATGAAGTGACTCGCCTCAGATCCCACAGCTTGTTAGAGGCAGAGTGGAGCCTAGGAAGTCAGAACCCCGGATCCCACGTCCAGATTGTTTTCTATGTCTACCATATTTCTAGTGTTTTGTACTGTCTCATTTATTAAGTCTGAATTACATATGTGTACATATATATAAAGTTTATCTCAAATATCTTATAATTGAGGCATTTTAATGCCTCAGTTCAGGTTTTTTCCCTCACCAATTGGAATTAGTGAAGCTTCCTGTGCATTTGTATCTGAAGTCGTGGGCCCTCTGGAAATGGACTTCCTTTGATAACACCAGTCAGCAACTGTGCTACTCCCTGGAGTGGAACAGAAAGCATAATGCACGTCCCCTTCGTCAGACAGAGCCCCTCCCTGCCAGGAATGAGGTCCAGCCACAAGTCCACAGCAGCAGGACAGGTGCGATTAGCAGAGGCCCGGCGGGGGCCCAGGAGAGCAGCATGAGCTAGAATTCCAGAATTCAGTCAGCCTTCGGACAGGCTGAGATGAGAGCAGCTGGGAGGCAGGGAGAGGAGAATAGGAGTGGAGGAGGAAGGAAGGGCCCTGGTGGGGAGGGACAGAAGAAGCAGGCGCCCAAGGCAGAGTCAGGAGTGAAATAAAGACGGAAAGACGGGACAGACCGGCTGAATCAAGACAGGGCAGAGACCAGCGTGCAGGGCGCCAGCCCACCTGGGACACAGGCCATGACTCAAGGAGCCTGGGGAAACAGAAGGCAGATGATCCGTGCCTGCAGTCAGGGACGGCGCCTGCCCTGCTCGTCTTGTACCCGGTGCCTGGCTCACGACAGGTCTTCCGACGTTGGTGGAAGGATGAAAGGGATGGAGGCCATTCAGGGACCGAAGCCGGAGAGTCTCATTATTAGGGGCTACGATCAATCAAAAAGTCTGGATAATAGCAAAAAAAATGGTATGAAAGTGAGTCAAGGTCCCTGGGAAACAGCACACACTTCTCCCCAGAGTTAGAGGAGTGGGAGATGAGTTCACAGCCAAGGGCAGGAAGGAGACTACAGGACAGCAAGAGAGGCTGGAGGAGGTGGAGGGAGAGTCAAGAATAATTTTTATTTTTACTAATTATCCGCGGAAGCCTCCTTTTTCTACCATCCATATCCCAAAACACTTGATAAAGACACTTTTGATTTAAAAATATATACATGTTGCTGTTAAGTGCATCACGTTGATAGTGATAATGATAGCATTATTCTACTTCAGGCTAGGCCTTATCTAGAAAAAGCTTATGGCTTATGCATTCTATAAATATTCCCATAGGATGATGAGCTAAGCTGAAATAAACACCCACTCAGAGCCCCCTCAAATCCAGGGCTTCCAAAGACTTTTTAATCAAGGAACTCCTTCCTTACTTGAATCCTTAGCTCACATGTCTGCAGGTACAGCCTGACCCTTGCACCAGTCTGTTTCCCGCTGTTCTAGAAAGTGACAGGTAGATCAGGCCCAAGCCCAAAACCTCTCCTGAAATTTGAGCCCTAATCTTCCCCCTGAAGACAAGGCCACTGCGGATCCTGAACTTTACCTTTCACATCTTTGCATTGACGTGGCTCTGAGAAAGAGGCCCGACTAGCTGATGGAGAGCTCAGATTCCTCTACCTCTGCCTTACGTCCACCCCGCAAACCAGGATTCCCAGACCTTTGCTTTTCCTTTAACACCCCCAAATCCTGAGAATCTTAATGCTGATCTTGTCAAGTCTTGAAGCAATTCCCTGCCCACTGTTCATGGCTCCTGGACCCCAGCTTAAGTCACCTGACCCTATTTAAAGACCTTAAATGACTCCCCCAAGATCATACAGATGGATAGAGGCAACACTCAGTCCTAAGAATGTTGGTACAGTGACAGGCACAGGTTAGCACTCAGTTGAGAAATATACATTTGAGAAAATTAAAAATTGTCCTACAAACACAAGAACTTATAAAGCTTAGAAAATATAGTATAAAAGATCAAGGAGGTTATGGGTTTTAAAAACTCAGCTCAGGATATTACCACAATGACCAGAGTAGTCAATATAATTATTGCAAGATCAATAATGGTGCCTTAAAAAGGCATTTCTTGGGCTTCCCTGGTGGCGCAGTGGTTGAGAGTCCGCCTGCCGATGCAAGGGACACGGGTTCGTGCCCCGGTCCGGGAAGATCCCACATGCTGCAGAGCAGCTGGGCCCGTGAGCCATGGCCGCTGAGCCTGCGCATCCGGAGTCTGTGCTCTGCAACGGGAGAGGCCACAACAGTGAGAGGCCTGCGTACCGCAAAAAAAAAAAAAAAAAAAAAAAAAAAAAAAAAAAAAAAAAAAAAAAAAAAAAAAAAAAAAAAAAGGCACTTCTTTGAGAACTTGTAGAAAGAGCTAGAACAGTATTACTCAAGCTGTGTTCTATGGGATACTAATATTCTTGGGATGTGAATTAGCGTGCCTTGACAAAGCACTTCCATGATCAGGTTAGCTAGGGGGCACACTCCATCTCCCCTTTGGTAGTCCCAATGCATTTAAGCATATTTCAAGTTCTAAGAAATCGTAAAGAAGCCCATTACGTTTGATTTATACTAATCTTTCCTAAACTCACCTGACAACCACTCTCTTTTTCTAAAGAATACCTCTTTGTTCTGAGAATACAGTTTGAGAAATTCTGGGTCAGATTTAGTTATTTAACTCCTGATTTTTTAGTTCAATTGTTAGCTAGAATGAAGCAGGCCACTGGCTTTACATGGTTCACTGGATGATCATAAACCATGTGTCATTAGAGATTCTCTGATACAAGCCCTGCATTGAAATGCATCCTCATTCAGTGTTTTTTTTTTTTTTTCTTTAATTTCCAGGATTTAACAAAAGGATAGGAGAGCAGTCACATCACTTCAAAATGCCTTCCTTTGAAATCAGTCACAGCTTCAGCAAACTGGATTTCAGAGGAGAGGCTATAGCTGCTCAAGAATTCATGTCCAAAAGCACACCTTTCTGAGGAGTCAGAATATCACAGGCCCATGACATCTGTGTACTGGAATAGGCTCTAGAGGTTGGCCAACCGACACCACCATCTCATGACTCTGGTGAGCAGCTCAGGAGGGCTGGCAGCCTCCAAGACCACAACCTCCACGATGGTGGAGCTGCGATTAGAACCAGGATCCTTTGGTGCCTTTGCCAGGAAGATTTTCCTGCCCTGGAATTAGCTGCTTTTCTCCGAAAGAAAGAGCCCAGCTCTCTTCATCCTGAAAACCACAATGGAAAGATGAGAAGGAAATATGCCAAAATGTGAACACTACTCGACACAGAGAGGATATTTTGGTCTTAGTTCTATTTTTCTGCATTGACCACAATGTCTACGAAGGGTATATATTGCTTTTAGGGCAAAAAAACTCACCTATTTTAAAAATGAAAAACAAAAGTAGCAGCAGAAGGTAAATCCATACCCTGGAAAGCATCATCCACGTGGCTCCTAGTCGTTGATCAGAATAAGCAGAACTAATGAAATGCCATGGCATTTCCCTGTGTCGGGGGGGCATCCAGCTGTGAGCAAGAATGAGTCACTGGGGCAGCATGGAGACCACCCTGCTGGCTGCTGGCGGGGCACTGGCTCCCACTGATTGGCTTCATGCTGCTGTGGCTTCACCCACAGACTGGAGAGGAGCAGAGCCCTGCTTCATTGACTTCGCTAATTTCCTCTTAAAGCGTGTGTCCCAAGACTGGCTTTGAATGGCTCCTCAATGATTTCTAAACTGAACCTAACTAAATACACAAGTTTAAATGGAAATTTTTTTTTTACTTTGCCTTTCTGTAGCTATGCACTGGCCTCCCACCTAGTAAAAACTTCTCTTCAGCCTGACTGTGTCTGAAAACAATACTTTTAGAGATTTAATCCCTATTTTGGAGTCCAAGTAGTAAATTGTTTATACATTGTACAAGGTGCATTTGTGTGTGTGTCTGTGTGCATGAGTATGTGTTTGTGTGTGTGTGTCTATGTGTCTTTGTCTGCTACTATAATAAAAATACCACAGATTGGGTGGCCTGTAAACAACAGAAATTTATTTCTCACAGTCCTGGAAACTGGGAAACTCAGGCAGATTTGGTGTCTGGTGAGGGCCCACTTCCTAGATGGCTATCTTTTTGCTGTGACCTCACATGGCAATAGGGGCAAGGGAGGTCTCTGGTGTCTTTTCCTACAAGGGCACTAATCCCATTCATGAGGAGTCCACCCTCATGATCTAAACACCTCCCAAAGGCCCCACCTCCTAATACTATCATACTGGGCATTAGGTTTCAAAATATAATTTTGAAAGATTTAATTCTAAAGAGAATAATTGGATAATCCTCTCAATCAAACAGTGTATATTTAGTCAGTTCTGGGATATCTTTTTACTGAAGTTTTCCAAAAATTGTCCACTGTTATCTGAAAATACTCTGAACCTTTATACACATTCTTCTTAAAAGTAGTGGCTAACGTACATCTTCAACATGTCCCTACTTCCTTCAATACTTCTTCACTTTTTACTCTTTTCTTACTGATATTAACCACAACCCTTTGTTTTGTGCCTTCCCTGTCCCAGGCAGACATTCCTCCTTTCCTTTAGCGTCACCCTAGCCTGCTCTCTCTCCCATAGTCCCGGGGTGTGTCATATTCTACTCTCCCCTGTTTAAGGCCAATATCTTCCTCTGTGCCTTTGAGTCCATCCCATATCACTTTATCTCCCCATGGGCCCTGATCCATTAATTATCTCTCTTGGCCATTGTATTTTAAATTTTCTTCTTTTTACCAATTTTCCCCTCTTAGTTTATAAGCTTGTTCAGTTCTAATGCATCTTAAAGAAACTAAATCCTCCTTGACCATACATGGTCTTCTGCCTACTGCTTTACCTCTCTTGTTCCCATTTCCTCAAGTTTCTCAAGTGGTTAGACTGTAGTCACTGTCTCCATTTTCTTAACTCACATTCATTCCTCCCTAGGAGCAACCTGGCTTCTACCCAGCAAACCACTAAGAGGGTATCAGCTTAGATCACCAATGTTGAGGCACAGTCTTCTCTCCTCATGGTACTGGGTATCTTGCCTTTCACCCTGATGACTGCTCATGCCTTGAGACACACTCTACTCACTTTGCTTCCAAGACTCCATGTTTGGTCTGTTGCATTACACCCCTCTGACTGTTCCTTCTCGGTCTCTTTGTAGGATCTTCTTTCTCTATACGCCCCTTAAACATAGGAGTTTCCATGTTTTACTCTCCAGAGTGTCATTCTAGATCTATTTCCCTTTGTACTCTACAGAGACTCCCTGGATGATTTGACCCATTTTCATGGTCCTAAACAACCCCTATTTTGGCTAATGGCCCCTAAATCCACTCTCTCCAAGTCAAAATTCTCCCATTCTTGACCTACAGACTCATATTCCAAGTGCCTGATGGATATCCTCATCTGAATGTCCAGTGGCACTTCAAATTCAATGTATGCTCCAAATCAACTCATTATCTCCCCAAGCTCCCAAACTAATATCTTCTACTATTCCTCTTGTTAGTTGGAGAACCATCACTAGAGTAACCAACCATCCCTATTTTCCCTAGACTAAGGGGCTTCACAGCACGTGGGACTCTCAGTCTTAATAGGACAGTCCCAGGCAAACGGGGATGTCACCCTAACCACCACCCACCCATCATCACGTCTAGAATCTGCGAGTCACCTTTGCCTCTGTCCCCTTTTTTCCCTCCTTCAATCTCCATGTCCTTCCTACTTAATTTTCTAAGCAGTTATCAAATTCCTGCTCCCCTCTCCACCCCTAGCTCATGCCCTTACTACCTCTTGCCTGCTTTACCACCCTTGCTTCCTAGGTATATCTCTGAGGCCAGCCTCTTCCTCTTTAGATTCACACTCCACACAGCTGCTGAGGAGAGATTTTTCAAACGGAAATCTCACCATTTCTCTGCCCTGCTTAAAACATTCCATAGGCTCCCCATTGCCCTCGGAATAAAGCCCAAACGAGTTAATATGGAAAAGTCCTCCTTGGTCCCTCCAGCCCCAGCCTCACCTGGCATCACTCACTGAGCTGTGTGCCTCCACAGTCCAGACTGTGCTCATCCTCAGTTCTTGCTGTGACTTTTTCCTGCCATGCCCTTATCTCTTTACCCCACCTGCCTTCTTCACCTGGTTAACACTCAACATTCAACTCAGGTTCAAGACTCAACTCCTCTGGCATCGCTCCAGGTGGCCTTCCCTGACATGCACACTCTACGGGTGTGCTAGTTGCCCCTCCTCTGCACACTCAGACCACTGTCCACAGTGCACTCAGATTTGCCAGTCATTCTTTCTTCCCCTCTGGATTGTGAACTTCCCAGGATCAGATACAGGTGACTCCTAGATGGCACCTAAGATAACACTTGGCACTGGTAGACCTCAACAGACATTCGTGGAGCTTATCTATTTGGAACGCAAAGTGATGGCCAGCAGGTCAGATCCAGCCCATAGTCATGGTTTATTTGGCCCACATGATTTTTTTTTAAACACCAATGTTTAAAAATCAGGAGACCTCATCTAAAAATCTAAAATTTCAGAATCCCTTTAAAGTCTAAATATCTGAAAATACGAGGTTCATATTTTTCTGTGGTATTGACCTCAGTAGAAAGGGCTCTTGCTCACCATCTTCCCAGTTCACTCTCAGCCTATATCATTCCTGGACCCTGGAAGGAGCAGTTACCCCCAGGACAGGTTCCTCGTGCCTGCACTGCTCTGCTCTGTTCTCAAAGAGACGTTTGCAGCAATTTTTTGGTTGGGCTTCATTTCAGGGAGCTGTCAGATGCTGTGCAAAGCAGGTGGGTGGTTGCTTTTCCTTAGAGAGTAAAGAAATGGTCAGAGACCACCTTGGTGGTCCTAGAACATTTAGGATAAGCAAGAAGCCCACCCTGGCCGACAACTTCTGCTCTGGTTTTCTGTCTTTCTAGATTTCTATCTAATATTGAACCTATTATACTATAATTCCTAGTTTAACTTTTGAAGCTCAAAGAACTTTACCTCAAATTTCCTTCCCTATCTTTTCCTAGAGAGCTATATAAGAAGATGCTAGTGACATTATCATCTTCCAACTAGCACTTTCACCATCGCTATGTCATTTCATTCTTACCTCCTCTCTGGGACAATAAGTCACAGGGTCTTGGCATGAGAGATTCAATTTTATATGTATATTGAATTTTCTCCATAGGTGTGATTGTTTTCACACAAAACAGACAACAATCACGTGCACAAAGACATCTCTAGAGCTTTATACATCTTAACCGCTAATAGCTTTATGAATTTTAATGTTTCAGAGGTTTATTTTTCACCACAGGCCCAGATGGAAATCACTGCCATCAAGAAGAGCTGAAATCCCCAGCTGAGATAAAGCAGGAGATTTCCAGGTGGAGGAAGTCAGAATTGGACCCACCGGTGTTGCCATCTGTTACTCTGCGCTGACCTGAGAACTGGTGGCTCCCGTGGGGCCTGGGGAATCATCCAGCTGTGGGTTTATGTTTTACTGGGATTGAATTCCATCAATGTCCTGAGCTTTCAGGCTTTCACCTATGTCATCCTATGATGGTCACCTCTATCAGGCACCTCTGCTATCTGCTTTTGAGTACGTGTTTATTAACAATAATAAAGTTAATTCAACTAAGCCTAATTATGATCATTTAATGACATTCTTTGGGATCACTGTGGATACCACCAAGCACGTCCAAGTCAGGATTTCAGATCAGGGACTACAGGGCCTCCTTCTATTACAGACGGCCTGCTCTGAAACAGTGGGCCAGCTCTTTCTTTGTGGATTTGAAACTGTTTTATAGCAGCACTAACAAACAGAAGATGTGGCTTAGCCTGATAACCACATACGCCACGAGGGAAAACCCACTGTATTCTGAGATTCCTTTTTCGTTGGGTGGAATTTCAAAATCAGCAGCAGACACCACATGTCCTTTTGCAGAACTGCCCTGAATGCTGATTTTCGTGTGTCTCCCCAAGAACATCCCACCGAAGGATGGCCAACTGCCAGACACTGAATGCCACAGGGAGAGACTCACCCTTCCTACCAACCCTGCCCCCTTTGCCAAAAACACTCCGGAAAACTCCCTCTGAAGTCATGCATATCTCTTCTGGACTGTGACTCTGCCTGTGCATGACCATGGCCACACAGCTGGGCACAGCAATTGAGGGGCAGACGTCTGCTCCGTAAAGACAGCAGGGACAAATCTTCATTTTAATGAGGCTTAAAACATGGACTGCTCTGATTAATACCAGCAGCAGGTATTTCTAAGGGTAGACTATATCCACTGTTTGCCTACCTTGCCCCATTTACCTGGTGCCTAGGATGAGATACCATAACTAGTCTGAACAAGCCTTCTGAGACTTACTGAACTCCTTTTTCTTTTTTTTTTTTTTTTTTTTTTTTTTTTTTTTTTTTTT
>NW_006771308.1:263334-272161 GCF_000442215.2 Lipotes vexillifer
CCTGCATCGGCAGGCGGACTCTCAAGCACTGCGCCACCAGGGAAGCCCTGAACTCCTTTTTCTTGATGGTAACCTTCCTTCATATATTTCTAAGTGAGAGAGAATGTCAAGATGAAACCTACATCAAACTGGGTGAGGTAACCTGATTCAAAAGTGGCTTTTCCCTACGTTTGGAACTTGGCATTATGTCTCATTTCCTGCCCCAACCTTACTGTGTCAGCAGGATGATATCTGGGAGTTTTATTTGAAAAAGAGAGCCTGGCTTAGCCACGGTGGGTAGGCAAGCCTGCCGCGTGCTCCTGCCTGGCCGAACCTGCCTTTCTGACTGTACAGATGGAACAGTACAGTCCAACCAGTTCTATATGCCATTATCACTAGCAGCGAGCCCCCATCATCCCTCCTGCTTTGTCAACAGATAACCAATTTGCATTTCAGCATGTGTTTATACCTTGGATTGAACAGGAAGATCAGGCCAACAATTACTCCTCAGATATGCTAACTAATTCATTTCAGCAAACACTTATTGAGTACTAGCTACGTCCCAGACACTCAGCTAAGATGAAATATGTGTAGCCCCTCACCTCAAAGAGTTTACAGATTTAATGTGTAGAATTAGGCATGGAAACACTTAAGTACAGATTAACGAATTAGAATACGGAGGTAAATATTCCAAATGCAATCCAAGGATATGAAGCAATGGAAATATTTTTTAAATGGTTAAAGACATACAGGGAGTAAAGAAAGAATGTCTAATTACTCAGCCACAAAAAGGAATGAAATTGGGTCATTTGTAGAGACATGGATGAACCTAGAGAGTAACATACAGAGTGAAGTAAGTCAGAAAGAGAAAAGCAAGTATCATATAATAACGCATATATGTGGAATCTAGAAAAATGGTATAGTTGATCTTATTTGCAAAACAGAAATAGAGACACAGACATAGAGAACAAATGTATGGATACCAAGGGGGAAAGGGGTGGGGTGGGAGAAACTGGGAGATTGGGATCGACACATATACATTACTGATACTATATATAAAATAGACAGCTGATGGAAACATACTGTATAGCACAGGGAACTCTACCTAATGTGCTGTGGTAACCTAAAGTCCAAAGGGGAAGTCCAAAGGGGAGGGGATATCTCTATGTGTATGGCTGATTCATTTTGTTGTGCTGTATAGGCTAACACAACATTGTAAAGCAACCATACTCCAATAAGAATTAATTTAAAAAAAAAAGAATGTCTAACATATATACATTTGGAAATCTAGAATGAGATTACAGAGGGAATGATGAAGGAGCAATATTCAAAGAGATAATACCTAAGAATTTTCCAAACATCAGGAATTAACTTAAAAAAAGAATGAATAAAAGGAAATCTGCAAATAATCCCATGGAGACGGAACTATGAACACCAAAATGGACAGATAATCTTAAAAGCATCTAGAGAGAAAAGATACATTAACTGTGAAGAAACAGCAATTAGAATGAGGCTAACCTCTCCACAATATTGGAAGCCAGAAAAGACAGGGGAATAATATCTTCAAGTAGTATGTAACAGTCAACCTAGCATTATATGCCCTCAAAACATATAAAACAATTTAGTGATAAGAACTGCAATTGAGTTGTAAATAAGGAGCAGTGAGAACGCTAAGGAAGGAACAATTGATTCTGCACGATGGTTGTGTTGAGGGATGGTGAATGGGGCAAGTGGCAGAGAACTAGATTTGGGTCTTGACAGATGGGCAGGATTTAGGCAGCTGGGGGAGTGCGGATGCAGGGCAGCTAGCTATAGAATCCTCTGTTCGATGAGGAAAAGGCCCTGTTTCTAAGGCAATGCAGTTCCACCCAAGGTGTCCAGAGTGTAGGCTCTAAGCGAGATGCCAGCCCTCCCTTGATTCTTCAGCTCGGTGCCCTTACAACAGGGCACCATCTGCTTGCTGCTCTGCACAGAGGCGCTCCAGACAGAGAAGTCTGAGCAAAGGCCTAGAGGTACATGTGGAAGTTCTGGCATGTTCAGGCAATAGAAAACAATAGAAAGTCTCTGGTATCTGCATCCAGTCTCTGGTACCCGTATGTCTTCTTCCCGGTGTTCAAGCTTGGGCATTGGACTACGTAGAGGAACAGTCATTTCTGCGAGCAGGAGAGGCAGCAAAATGACAAAGCTAATCAGGAACTTCAAGGTGGATGAGGCCCTTCTAGAATACAATCTATGTGATTTCCAAGGGACACCGGGGACCTATTAAAATTCTGAACCTAAGGGGGTCATCCACGGTTATATAAACTCCCCCACTCCCTCACCCCCGTGCCCCAGTGTGGGCTTGCTCTTGCTCCCTATAGCTCCTGTGGGCCCTCTGTTCATTTATACTGCTCCACTCCACACCATGGGAAATGCAAGGAGTTAGAAGCTTCCAAGGATTCCTTCCCACCTTCCTTGTAAGTCCTGGATCTCTGATCGCATTTCCCTACTTGTATGAGGACAGACTATTATCAAATATTGGAGGAACCAATAACCTTCTTCAGTACTTCCTCACAGCCAGTGTGGAATTTCCTGTAAAACATCGATGACCAGTGCCTACCTCCCCTCTGCGCAAGCTCTCCCAGGAACCACAGGCTCATGGCTTACTTCCCCGTGATGGCCCTTCTCTCCAAGATATCAACTATAGTTTCCTCCCTATGTCTGTCTTCTCCCAGGCAAAGAGCCTCAGTCTTTTCCTTAAGGAAAAGGATGCTCCATAACCATCTCAATATTGTGAGGATTTGGTGCCTCCACTCATCCCAATCACGGGATCTAATCCCCTTCCTTAGGGCCTTCCCTTGAGGGTGAAGACCACTGCTTATTGATCACTGACAGTACCCTCAGGGTCTGGGGAACTAGTGGATATCTTCTAGAGACTCACTAAATTATTTCTGAAAGAATAAGTAATGTGATAACCATACTGCATGATTTCCAGACCATCCAACTCATCTTTCTTTGGATGTGCTACAGACTCAGAGAAATATGAAATCCAGAAGCCATACGGGCAGCTCCAACTTCCATGTAGCTGTGCACACAAGAGAGAAGCAATGCCACACTCTGTGGCTATAGTACTTCCAGTCTTTGCTCCCTCATATTCTCCTTTTGGGCAGCAGCAGCCTCTTATCAATCTTCAAGCCTGTCTCTACTTCCTCCTCACTCATAGAGTGAATTTTCCCAGAGATGGAAACTAGAGGCAAGAGCTCTGTGAAAACCACCCCAGTCATTCCTATTGTCACTTCCTCTACCATTGCCTCAACTCAAATCTCTGAAAGTCTTCCACAGCTCCCAGCACAGTGCTAGACTCACAACTGATTTCTGCGATACAACACAGTTCAGGATGGGCTCTGCAACTGGTCACCCTGAGTTTGGATCTGAACTCCACTACTCTCAGTTCTGTGGCGGTGGGCAATGTCAAACCCTCTCAATGCACTTGCCCCCATACCTCTAAAATGGAGGTAGTGAGGTTACCTGCCACATAGGGCTGGTGTGTGGATTAAATGAAACAATACATTAAAAATACCTGGTATGGGGCTTCCCTGGTGGCGCAGTGGTTGAGAGTCCGCCTGCCGATGCAGGGGATGTGGGTTCGTGCCCCGGTCAGGGAGGATCTCACATGCTGCGGAGCGGCTGGGCCCGTGAGCCATGGCCGCTGAGCCTGCGCGTCCAGAGCCTGTGCTCCGCAGCGGGAGAGGCCACAACAGTGAGAGGCCCGCGTACCGCAAAAAAAAAACAAACCAAAAAACCTGGTATGTAGTAAATGCAAGAATTGTTAGCTAGCATAATAATCACTACATTATAAATATAGATTAAATTAATTATGCGCAAATGCAAACTCACAGTACTGGACAATCCTTTGACAGGTACGTACTTTTTCATATCAATACAGAGCATTTCCAGAGCCTTCTCTGTGCAAGCTGACGAGAGTCCAAAGACGAAAAGCACCTGAGATGATGTTTTTTGGGAAAATATTCTTTTTTCACCTTTCCCATGTTATATTCGTTGCTGCGAGACAGTGTCTCTAATAACATGTTAGTCAGCAGGTATCAAAAATTTTATTAAGTCCCTTAATCCTTTCGGGTCTCACTTTCCTCCACTTCAAAGCCAGATGGCTTGGCTACTTGATCTTTAAGGCTCCTTCTAGCACCAACAGTGTATGGTTTTAGAATCCTGGGGATTTGGTTGTTTGCAAAAACTCTCACTTCTGTTTCAGCAGCCTTTTTCCCCCACTCTCCTTCTCACGGACCAGGAGAGCCCACGGGAAACTCATTTCTGAGGTCACAAAAGAGGAAGAACCCAGACCCCTCAACCCAGACCCAACTACTGGCTTTGATGACAACAGAGCAGAGGCAGGAGAGTTCTCTGCAGACCTGGGAAGTGGGCACATGACTATCCAGGAGGCTGGTGAGCCTGAGGTCTCTATGGGGGCCCAGCTGCATCCCCCAGCCACATCAGGCTTCTGTGGGGATACACAGATCAGATCAGAAGCAAAGAGATGCTTTCGGGCCGGGACCTAAGGAAGGACCACTCGCTGTCTTATAGAACAGTCCAGCTTCTCGCAGCGGGGAACAAAAGCTATGCAGAGATTCTCTGAGGCTTCGATGGTCAGTTGGGTGGCCACAGACCCTTACTTTCTTCCTGGGTCCATTAAACAAACAGAAGTCAATCAAAGTTGAGCCAGTTCCAGGTTCCTGAGGCATTTCAGTGGTCCTTATACCATCTCTGAAGTTTTCAAGCACATTGCATTAGGAGGGGGATTTTAAAAAACCACTTAAAAGGAACATCTCTGAGGAGCTGCTTCACCCTGGGCTAGGTGGGAATGGACCCGGCTGTGGGTTCCCTGAAGGCTGACATTGACAACCAAGAGCTCTTAGGCACACAGATGCCCCACAGCCTGGCAGCTGCACAGGCATTGTTCGCTGCAGCACTTTAGGCCATTTAGAAATCTGGAGAGTGAAACCCTGAAGGGGAATAGGGCTCAGCAATGCCTTGCTGGGACCAAGAAAGAGCTGTCTCTCCTCCTGACCTGCGCCATCACCACCCAAGGCAGAAAGGGCCTTTGGAGTGCTTAACAGAGATGGGCCATGAGTCCCAGTTCCCTTGCTCTCTCCCATTTGTCACCAGCCCCACAAGCGTGGGCTGGCATTGGACGAAATGACTGACCACATACATTGCTAACAACTGAATTGCGACAGACTGTCCAGGGAAAACAGGAGAGGAAAAACTGAATTGAAGCATAATCCCCATTCCATTTCATGGCAACCCTGCACAAACAAACTCTTGGTGTGCCAATGTGGGCATGTGCCTCCGCCCTCCCAGGTGCAGGCAGCCCTCAAGGGGACTCTCAAGAGGGTCTGATGTTCACAAAATTATCATTAGATCTCTTGACGGTGCGGCCGGCACTGACCAGGAAAGACCTTCTGTCAGGGACTTCCCTAGTGGCACAGTGGTTAAGAATCCGCCTGCCAATGCAGGGGACACGGGTTCGAGCCCTGGTCCGGGAGGATCCCATATACCGCGGAGCAACTAAGCCCGTGCACCACAGCTATGGAGCTTGCACTGTAGAGTCCGTGAGCCACAACGACCGAGCCCATGTGCCTAGAGCTTGTGCTCAGCAACAAGAGAAGCCACTGCAATGAGAAGCCCGTGCACCACAACAAGGAGTAGCCCCTGCTCTCCACATCTAGAGAAAGCCCGCACAGCAACGAAGACCCAACGCAGCCAAAATTAAATGTAAATAAAATTAAAAAAAAAAAATTCTGTCAGACAAAACCTCACACCTGAAAGAAATAAAAGACCTCACAACCTCCCTCCCCCTGTACCCCAAACATTCACCCACAAAGTTTTCTCCACAGGACCCTTTCTCTTGAAAGCTGGAGACAGAGGCTGTAGAGGGTCAGGTTTTTGAAGAGAAGGGTATGGTATGAAGCCCACATAGGAAAACCAATTACTGGTCCTGTAAGTCATCTGGAACTTTGGCCTGATGTGGTCCAGAAGGACTACATATGCAGTTCAAGCTGGTGAAGGTGCAGCCTTTGATTTCACGAAACACAGGGTTTTTTGTTCGTATGTTTTTGGAGGCAAGAGTCTGCATCGTTTTTGGCAGCCACAAACCTTGCCATATGCTGAGAGAGAGTGAGGGTTGAATTACATGCTGCCCAATCTTTTGGTGTATCACAGCTGAGTCACATCCATTCTGACACCCGGAGAACATAAATAGAAAGATTTGAGGAGAAGAAATATGAAATCTGTGTCTTGGACTTTTCCAACTTCTTGCTGGGATATGCTGTTTTCCTTAGCCATCTTGGCTGTGAGAAAACAAAGTCAGAGGCAGAAGAGCCTTTGCTCGGACTTTTGAATATCTTTGAAACATGAGATTGGGAGAGCTGGGTTGAAAGATAGAGAAGTACGTAGAATGTGTGTTTCCTAGGCCAAGGGTGGGGAGAAGGGAGAGGAGCTTATGGGCAATGGGCACCAGACTGAAGTCCTACAGGGCTAATCCCATTCTGGTGGCTTCGTGACCTTATTAAGCACGGGGAAGCCAGAGTCATCCAGTGATTCCTGCAGCAGGAATCGGAGCTCAGAAAACATCAGGGCGTAAGGCCAGGCATTGTTGAATTCTTCTCTTTTGCACTCTGTCTGATGCGTCACTCTGTTTGTTTTCTTGATGTTCTTTCTAGCATAGAGTTTCAATGCGCTTTATGCCAAAATGATTACACTGAAGAAGCCTGGCATATAGTTACCCTGAAGGAGGCTGCCCCAGAGGACGGAGAACCAACCAGAAATGTTTAGTTCCAAGCCACAGACATTAGGTGACCTTGGGAGCGTCAACATATCAAGTATGTAAACAAATATTTCTTAAGCAGCCACTAGAATAGTATAAATTTAAAAGGCATAGTTCCTGCTCTGGGGAGCTTATAATATTTGTTGGGGTGGGAGGGGAAGGCAAGAGATAAATATTTAGCAATTAGAACATAGTAAAACTTGAGGCAAGCAAAACGAGAGACTCTCTGGGAGTTTGCCAGAGTGACGTCAGAGAGAGAAGCAACTCACAAGGCCATTTAGTCTATTAGGTGTAAGTCTCAAGATTAGTCTTCTTTCTGGATGTCTAATTTAATTAGCACTATAATGGACAGTTAGTAAAATTATTATTTCTCAAGGTATGGAAACTCTTGATAGGGCTTAGAAAAAAGAGGGGTATCAGCATGTGTGCATCAGAGAGAGAGAGACGGAGAAGGGGGAAGGAAGGAGGGAGAGGAGAGGGAAGGGGAGACTGGGAAGGGAAAGAAAGGACAAGAGAGACACTGAAGGGAAAAAGGGATCCCCAACTTAGGTCACCCCCCACCCCAGAAGCCACTAAGCACTTTCTACCAATATCAGAATTATTATAGTCACTGTCATCCACAAATGCTTTCAAGTTCTCTAAATGTATGAGAAGCATTTACTGTGCTTCACAGAACAAGCTAAATTAAAATGACCCTTGCACCTGGAGCCACGGGACACCTCATGGGCTGTCTGATGGTGGGAAGTTTTGAGCACACACACAAACAGAGGACAGCCAGCCTGCCGCAGGGCAGGGCCTTGGGAACGTTGATTTTTCAGGTGCTCAGATGGAGCACAGAGCTTGTTTCTGTATTCCTCAGAGTGCATAGAGATAGAAAAGATTAATTATGTCATTAAGTAGTATATAATTATCGGGCACATTTAATGCACTGCATATTTATGGCAATTTTCTAAAGCAATTTTACACCACTATATTATTCCCACAACTAAGATTTTTATATGTTTTTCTGAAATTCAGTATTTCTGCAAGGACCTCAATACTCCCTCTTTAGTTTAATTCTATTCTCAATATAGGAGGAGGGGCAGATAGTATCAAAGCTCTAAGCGCTTATATTTAGACATTCATTCTCTCTCTCTCTCTCTCTCTCTCTCTCTCTCTCTCTCTCTCTCTCTCTCAGTCTCTCAACCTTTCATAGTATTATGGCACAGGATGTAAATCTCTCTCTCCTCTCTCTCTCAGTCTCTCAACCTTTCATAGTATTATGGCACAGGATGTAAAACTAGATCAAAGCCTCCAGGAGAAGATCACATACTAGAGATATTCCCCTTCGCTAAAGCCAAATACAAATTTAAAAGAACAGGATATAGAAAAATGGAAAACTCCACCATCTTTAATAAAATTAGGAGATAGCTACAACTCCAAACCTCAGTCTCTGAGGAATGAGAGAGTGAAGCAGAGTGAAACCAGGACCTAAGTGAGGGAAGACCGAAGGACAGGCACAGACCTGCACAGATCTCGGACAGGATACGGAGTTCTCCAAAAAGGGAGTGGCCCGCGATTTGGATCCCTGAGCAGACACCTGCCCCTGGGGATGTTCTCATGATTCAGTGAATTAGATGGGAAAGTCTTCTGAAACACGCATTTAAAGGGAAGCTGTTACTTGCCTACTCCCCACCACCATAACTTAAAAGTTCATTACATGACTGGCTTGGTTAGAAAAGCCTCCATTCAGAATTAAGTAATAATCAGAAGGAAATCAACATGCAAAAAAAGTTGAGGGTTACTGGTTTACAGCATGAGGTTTAGAATGTGAAAGAACTGGGTTAAAAAGTCTTCCTGGGGCTTCCCTGGTGGCGCAGTGGTTGAGAGTCCGCCTGCCGATGCAGGGGATGTAGGTTCGTGCCTCGGTCCAGGAAGATCCCACATGCCGCGGAGTGGCTGGGCCCGTGAGCCATGGCCGCTGAGCCTGCGCGTCCGGAGCCTGTGCTCCGCAACGAGAGAGGCCACAACAGAGAGGCCCGCGTACTG
>NW_006771308.1:272283-318417 GCF_000442215.2 Lipotes vexillifer
AGATCCCACATGCCGCGGAGTGGCTGGGCCCGTGAGCCATGGCCGCTGGGCCTGCACATCCGGAGCCTGTGCTCCACAACGGGAGAGGCCACAACAGTGAGAGGCCTGTGTACTGCAAAAAAAAAAAAAAAAAAGTCTTCCTGGCAGCCATTTGAGAAAATGACTAGCATTTAGTTTAAGGTTTAGCCTCATGAGAGGCAATCCTCATGGTTTGGCCAAGGGAAGCAAATTTTCAGGAAGGGTAGCCATTTGATGAGCTCCTGGCTGTGGTGAGGTTGGCTGACTCTACAGTTTGTCAGGTGGAGCCTCTTTCTCCAGTTCAGGGATCTGAGGGGACTGTCTCCCCAACTATGGCGACAGCAGAATAGGACGGGACTCTGTAGCTGGCTTTACTGCTGTGCTTTTCTGTTCTGGAACGCTTTAAATCAACACTGGTTCAAGAGGGTCCCTTTTAAATGGCCCCAAAGAATTTTACAGTAAACCTGAGTCATCAAAATGCAGTCCAAATATGTACGGAGGCCTGGCTGAGCCCCAGCTCAAAAGGCCCTAAGAGCCAATTCAGGTGACTCCAGTCATAAACTCACTGCGGCAGTTGGGGGGATGGGGGGCTGAAGAGTAACGGAAGAGAAGTTGCCTTTTCATCTGAGTTATCACCGAAAACCAGATCTTGACTATGTTGCCTAAATTGCAGGCATGATTCCACGTTGATTCTTTATCGTGGCTTTTGCATCTCACTTACACTGCAGGAAACATCACTTGAGTTTCAGGTAGAAGTTAGCAAAGAAAAAAACCAAATTCCCATGCACAGTTTACATAATAATGATGATAACAGTCTTTAAAACACTTCTTAGATATCTACTACATGCCAAGTATAGAGCTGGTGATCAAACCTAGGTCCATCTAATTTTGAAGTTCTAGAATATGGCACTCTGCTACCTGGCGTTGAGTCCTGGTCTTATCATTTACTTGTTCTCTGACCTTGACCAAGTTACTTAACCTTTCTGGGCCTTAGTTTTCTCACCTGGAGAATGGGACTAATTAATACCTACTTTATTGAATTATTGCGCTGGCTCGATCCAACATATGTAATATGTGAAGAAATATTTAGCACAGTGCTTGAAACATTGTATGCAGTCAATTTGTGCTGCTTTTTTTTTTACATTTTTTTTGTGGTAAAATATACACAACATAATATTTACCATGTCAACCACTCTTATGTGTATAGTCCTGAGACATTAAGTATATTCACACTGATGCACAACCATCACCACCATCTACCTCCAGAACTTTTTCAAACTCTGTACCCATTAACCAGTAACTCCCATTCCCTCTTTCCCCCAGACCCTGGCAACTACTGGTCTATTTTCTGTCTCTAAGAATTTGGCTATTTTAGGTACTTCATACAAGTGAAATCATTATAGTACTTGTCCTATTTTGTTTGTTTGTCTGTTTTTTAACAAGTAGGACTGCGTCTGTTTGGCTGTATGGCCTATAGCCTCTCTTTGACACCAATCTGTCTCCACAAAGCATCTTTAGCAAAAATCGTAATTCTCCAGGGCTTTCTAAGAATGGCCTACCTCACTCGCAACTCTTCTATAGGAAAAGTGCTAAACATGCATGCAAGAAAGATTCAGGTCATGATTAGGGGATTTCTGATCCAACTGATTGGTCTAACACACTGTTTTATTTTTAGAATAAGGATCATAACCCACCATTCCAGATTTACCTAACAAAATTACAGTGAAGCCCAGGCCATCTAAATCCTTGGATAAACAAGTGTTTTTAGGTATGTCTTCTGGATTATCAACAATTTAGAGGCATAAGTATCAACATTTTAATTTTAAACATTTAAAAAGGAAATATTCCTTAAATGAGTTATATATTTCTCATCTTTTTAAACATTGTATAATCAATAGTTTAAGTTTTACTTCAAGACTCCAGATCATTACAACATCAATTATCACATATGCTTCAATACAATTATGGCCTTAGTATCTTTTGAAGTTTGCTGGATGTTAATCCACACGGTGAGCAGCCCCAGAGCACTACGTTTTTTGATCTTTTGTTTACATTAAATTAATAGGGTTTTTGTTTTCTTCTACTCAATTCCTTGTTATAACATCTCTAACTAGCTCTTCCCTCAAACATTAGTGTCATTGCCAAGGGTAGATTCAAATGTTTCGGGGCCTGAGACCCATACTATTGAGCAGGGCAAAAGGAGCAGCTTTCTGAGAAAAAGAATACAAAATGACAAATACAAAATTAGATACCAAATTGTACAGTGGGAGTATTCCTGGAAGACACTCCCACTCTGGGTCAGCTAGCAGTGATTTAACAAGACAGAGAAGTGACTGTAAAATATACAAATATATCCCAGTAAACCCTAATCAACTTCACTTAGCTGGAGCTCAAAAATGCCTACAGCCACTCCAATGCTGTCTGACAGGAGGTGAAGTGTGCTGGAGGAAATCAGAGTGGCAATAGGCAGTCCTAACCAACTGTGGCTAACACATCTTACCTCTGCAAATTTTAGACACCTCAGGATCTGGTGAAAACATTACTGGGGTTTCTTATTATGGATCTGCCTCTGTAGTGATCTGATACAGGACTACTCCCTACTCACCTATTATGAGCTAGAACACCAGAGAGACAGCCTTGATAGAGCTTTATATGACACGAGAATCAATGGACTCTCAATAAAGCCTAAGGGCATCTCCTTGGAGTAAAGCATAGGACTTCCGTGCACAAATTTTGAGACACGAGTATAAAATGTCTCTGGTTTATCTCTTATTTCTATGTTTCACCAGGTGAGGAAAAACTAGTTGATCTGTTAGAGTCATTTTTTAAGAGCATTCTCTTAGTATGAATACTTTTGAATATGATTTATGTTAAGGTAAGAGTGACTATATGGTGATTAGTACTCTTTTCAGTTGTGAAAATTCAAGACTTGACCTCTTAAGGTTTAACAAAAGGCAAAAAATGGTTGCGTCTCCCTTTGCTCTTCCTTACCAGCAATTTCTTTTTAAATTTTTATTTTGAAATAATTTTAGACTTCAAGAAAAAATGCAAAAATATTTCAGTTTTCCTGATCTTTTACCCAACTTCCCTGACATTAACAGCTTATATAACCATACTACAACTATCAAAACCAGGAAATTAACATTCATACAATACTACTAACTAATCTATAGACCAGTGGGAAAACTGGAAAAATCCAAGGAAGATCTGGTTCAGAATCCAATCCAGGATTCCACATGTATTGCATTTGGCTGTCACCTCCAAGTCTCCTCTAATTTGCGACAGTTCCTAAGTCTTTTTTTGTTTTCCAACATCTTGACACTTTTGAAGTGTACTAGCCACTTTTTTGTGGAATGTCCCTCAATTTTGGTTTGTCTGATGATTTCTTATAATCATATATATATATATATAACCGAATCACTTTGCTGTACTCCTGAAACACTGTACTTCAATAAATTTAAAAAGAAAGAAAGAAAGAAAAGATATATATATATATATATATATATATATGATTGCAAGCATACCATAAAGGTTATGCTGTACCCATCTCAGTGTACCATATCAAGGGGTCCACAATATCCATATGTCCCATTACTGGTGATGTTAACCTTGGTGATTTGGTTATGATGACATCTGTCAGGTTTTCCACTGTAAAGACATTATTTTTCCCTTTGGAATCTTTAGGAAAGAAACTTTGAAACTATGCAAATAATCCATGTTTCTTATCATACTTTTACCCAATAATTTTAGCACACAGTGATGGTTCTTGCCTGCAAGAGTTATTACTGTTTGCCTAATAGTAATTTTTATTTCCATCATTTCTTCTACATTTCTTAATTGGAATCCTATTGTGAGGAACAGTGGTCCTCTCTCACCCACATAATTATTCATTCCTTTATTTATATCAATTTGGACTCAGATATTTTATTCTACGGGGTATAATCCATTACTATCACTATTTTATTGCTCAAATTATCCACATTTTACCATGTAGCGCTCTTTCAAGTTGGTTTCTGTATCCTCTCAACATGTCCCCATCAGTTTCTGAGTACTGCCTTACTTTCTGGTCCCACAAGATGTCCCACACCATCTTATATTTTCCCTGACTTAATCCTGGAGTCCACTAATTCTACAAGGAACACTGGCTCCTTTTTTGAAGAATGGTATTTAGAAACCAAGATTCAGGTGCTAAGTGTGCTCACTGCTACTGGGATATCATGTGTGGGAAATATGAGCTAGAAACGTGCATCTATGTTACACGTGCATATACAACCTATTTACTTCTTTTATCTCATCTGCGTATATATATTAAACATGCATAATCCATATATATATATATATATATAATATATGTCTGTGTGTATATATATACATGTAATCATCAGTTTATGCTGATACCTCCTGTTCTAACACCACAGGGTTCATTCTAGCTTCCCCACCTTCCTTATTTGTAACCTTTTTCTACTACTATGAGAAATGTAGCTCTCATTATTCACAATGTATTTACATATTTGTTCAATCCCAGTAGACACATAAGGTAGTTTCAGAATTGCTAAACCACTCCCCATGAGAAATACATTTACCAACTAGATTACAGTATCTGTGAACAGTTGTGAGTTTTTTTGTCTTTATAGTATATCTTCTTTTTTTATAGGTTAGTTCTTTTCTCATTATTGTGTCCTATTTGGGGTTCCCCCAGCATCCTGGTTGAATTTAATTAATTACTGGGGGGAGAGGGATAAGTGAAACAGTCCTTTAGTCCAAAAGTCACAGCTGTACAGGAAGGTATATTTAGAGAAGTGTAGCTCATGCCTTATCTCCACTACTATGTTCCCATTCCCCACTCTTTCCACCCTGTTTTCATCCACCTCCTGCAGGTAACCTCATTTCCTTCTGGTTTATTCTTGCTGTATTACTTACGCACAAATGAGCAGATATATGTACATATCCTTGATATCCCTTTTTTTCTTAAATTAAGAATAGTACTACAGATGCTCTTTGCACTTTGCTTTTTTCACTTAACAATATATCCTGGAATTACTTCCTATGATTTCATAGAGATTTTACTGATTCCTTTTCATAAATACATAGTACTCCATGTGTGGGTGATGTAGTTTTATTCAATCATTTTCCTGTGCATGGGCATTTAGATTGTTTCTCATACTATTCAATTACACATGATGCTTCATTGAACAACCCTGTACACATGTATTTTCATATCGCTGGAGGTGTACTTGGGGTTAGATTTCTAAAAGTGGAATTTCCAGGTCAGACAGTAAGTGCATACGTAGTTTTGCAAAGTATTGCCAAATTTCACTCTAGAAAGGCTGTATCATTTTTATTTCAAACAAGCAATGTATGTGAATGCCTACTTCCCCACAGCTTCATCAAAAGAATATGTTGTCAAATTTATTAATTTTACTAATCAAATAGGTGAGAAATGGTATCTCAGTGTTAATTTCATTGTATTCCTCTAATTATGAGTGAATGTGAACATTTTCATATGTATAAAGACTATTTTATAACTTTTTCTTGTGACTTGTCTGCTCATGAATGCAAAAGCCAGCAGCAGAAACGGCCACAAGACTTTTAGATCTAGCTGCTGGGCTGGGCCCTGCCCTCTGGGTTGAGCACCAGACATGGAGACCTTTGAGTTACCTGCTTCCTTGGCACTCTCCATAATCCCAGAATGCTGGACAGACAGAACACAAGTCCTCCTAGAGACTGCCAGAGTCCTTGATTCTGCAGTTCAGTTGGTGCCCTGACTAGGCTCAACAATCCGTATTCAAGGCTATGGTTATTTTTACATCTCTTATGTCAATAAAAACTGGTTTTAGAGATGCTTAAGAGTAAGCCCTGTGTTTGGTGTGAAAATCATGAAGTTAACAATTAACGCAAGCCCTGGATGTCTTTCAGTTTGAGTTCCAGGCTTTAGTTCTCATGTTTCATGCTGGGAAAGGTCATTTAACTCATCATTTGCAAAGGTCTAAGCAGGGGAATGACCTCATGACTGATGATTTTATGTTCCAGATCACTGTGAATTCCTCAACCTTTCTGTTTGCAAAAGGAAAAGGGAATTTTCCTGAGTTTCATTTGAATAAATCACATTTTAAATCTTTTCGGAAAAAAAAAAGAAAAGCAATCTCACAAATCACAGGTTTCCTTTAACTGTCTGGGAATCCACACCTGAGGCACCGTCTCTATGCAGGTGGTCAGGATGGAACGGAAGCCGAGTTTCAGCCACTGAAGCTAAACCTGCACCAAAGGTAGCATCTCTGCCACTCTCTTTTCAATACTGCATCAGTAAGAACTGAGCAATTCAAATAACAGTGCCATTACTGTATTTCAATTTCAACACTCTCTGCTCCTTTCTTGTCTACTTTTGATTCCCTAAGCCAAAAGAGATTGTTGTTATTGTTGCTTTTGTTCTCATTTAGCACTTTTATCGAAATAAACAAGGAAATACCTTACTTTGCTGAGAGTCTCCAGGGCTGGAGGGGAGTAATGCAGTACCAGCCTTATTCAGATCACATAGCGTACAGGCACCCTCACAAAGTGGGTTTCCTCTCCACATTTCCCATCCACATAAGCAATCTCACCAAGAACTCTAGCTTGACACCTAAAAACTTTCTACTTGCATATGACCTCTACTTTTTAGTTAGATGACATTGAGGAAAATTAATCTATCCTCAGGGTCCCCTTTACCCTAAACTGCTCATAAATCCATCTATAATTTGGAAAAAAATAGATAAGAGGGAAAATAGCTAACAGAGTCTACCCCTGACTTCAGGTGAAATTCAAGGTCTTGTTTGTATTACAGCTATATTTCTAAACACCTAAATCTATGATGTTTCAGTTAAGGACCATGAACTATAAACTCAAGTTCACTTTTCACTACAACCTTGGTTAAGAAAGAGAGGCTATAAATGCTGGCATTAATCGTCTCAAAGACCTTTGCTGTGCATGATGGTTTCTCTGACTTTGATGTAAATGAAAATGTTTCAACCCTGTCACTTTCCGTACCAGGTGGTATTACTGGTGACCTTTTCATAGCCCTTTGAAAAGAGACAGAATGAGCTGGAAGCATATCAACTTGAATGTTTCATAGAAAACAACTTCTATTAGAGTCCCTGGCATACCAAAATTGCTCAATACTGAGTGAAACAGGGAATCTATTTTGGAATAATCTCTAGCTTGAGTGACCAATTTCCTATTTGTAAACTTTGAAAATCTCTTATCAAGGGCCACGGCTTAATCATCAATAAGAAAAACACAAGCTCCTTTAATTCTGCAATTCCTTTGTTGAACTTGGTCAATCACAGGTATGACGGCTCGGTGCCCACCGAGTCATTCCGACACTCTGGGTTAGATGTTGAAAACAATTGTCTCAAAAAAGACATTTTATATATAACATATATATGTGTACATATATATGTATATATATCTTCTCATAAACACACACATGAGCTGTCTTCTGCGTACACAACATACTCCATACATGAACAGCGATGGCCTTACAAGCATAATAAAAGTCCCTTTCAGCTCTTCTCTCTTTAGTGGTTCCTATTTCACAGCCACACCACAGAGTCTTTATGTTCTAAGTTCACAGGAAGCATCCCAAGCATTCTTGCAAGTCCTGTGGCTTGGCTCATGCAGCTGGGAATAAAAGGTCCCTTGAATACAAATGGCAATGTTACATTCTAGCAACTGCCACCCATGCAGTTCATGTTTTGAACTGCTGCTTTCTGTCCAGAGGAAAAGATGAGAGAAATATTCTTACGGGGGAGTCCCTTTGGTTTGATTTACTGGGGCAGGTTGGGGTGGGAGGGCAGGTTCTTTTGATGATTCCCTGTGGTATATAAAAAGTTTGACTTTACTTTTAACTACCAGGAATACATGAACTTCCACATGAGGTTATGTCTGAATTTTAAAAATAAAGGAACTGAAGAAACGATTCCAATTTGCATGGAGCTACCACTTTTCAGCTTTCCAGACAACTGTAACGTGTATTGTTAGCAGCAATGGGTTAGATCCTCTGCCATTAATGGAGCCCAAAATAAGAACACTTTGGAAAAGGTCAGCCAGGCTTAATTGGAGCTGGAGGAGTGAGTGACTATATTTATAGTTTTAGGACAGAGCATATTTCAGCTTTCCACACAAAGAATGCTTTCTTTCTGCTTTTAACATGTCACTAAGGCGAGGTAGATAAGTTCTGAAGACTCAGAGGAATTTGTTGCCAAATTGTAAATCCAGACTTACATGAATTTCATTACTGTATCTCTCATTCCACCGGAAGAGCCCATGGTACAGAGTGTCTTTGGCCTGGCACAATCACATGGAGCACAAAGCGTCTACAGAATTTTATGGGATGACAGAATGGATGTTGTGCTTTCTTTTTTTTCTTTCTTCTTGAACTTGCTGCATTTAAAAGGGGCACACTTACTCAGGTGTGCCCGAGTATGTACTAGTGCCTGAAGAAGGGCTAGGGATGTAGACACAAAGCTTTTCACCCCTGGATAGTGGGCATAAATCTAGACTGAGTCAATGGTGATCAAGAGTAGATTGATGAGTTGCGTGTTTCTTGTGAAAATAATCTCTCCCCACTGACAGTTACTATTCCACACATCATTACACGGTCAAAAAATCCTGCAAGTGAAAGGGATCTTCGAGACAATGTAGTCTAACTTCTTCATTTTATAAACAGCAAAAATAAGACTAGGAAAAGATACACGACTTGCCTAAGGTCATAAGAGCTAGTGATGTCAAGCTGGGAATAAAGTCAAGGTTTCCTGACTCATATTCCACTGTTTGGCCTCTTTATAAATCCATGACACTTTATTGAATGTTATGGATTATTTCCCCCAAATGCATGAGATGTCTTTTTGCCACATAAAAGTAATTTACTTAGGTGGAAAATGAAGTAAATGTTGGATAATATGTGGATAAGGGGCTAGGGGGAATACATCATTGTAGTCACCCAGGTGGAACTATTTCCGAATGGATAGGCTACACGTTAGAATCACCTGGGGGAAAGTGCCAGTTATCTAGTGCTATGTAGCAAACTACCACAAAACTTAGTGGCTGAAAACCACAGCCATTTTATTAGATCTCACAATTTTGAAGGACAGAAATTTGAGTAGGCCTCAACCAGCCAATTCTTCTGCTTCATGGGGTGTTAACTGGGATTACTGGCTGGTTTCTAGCTGGCAGCTGGATTGGTTCGGAGGATGCAAGATGGCTTAACTCATTGCTTGGTGCGTTGATGGGAACAAAGGGGAGTCTGGGCGCACCTGGTCTCTCTCCCCATGTAATCTCAGGGAGTCTCTCACAGTCTTCTTACATGGCAGAATTCTTCCATGGTAGCTCAGGGCTCATGAAACTGCTGGAAATTGCCATTCCTTTTCAAGATTAGGCCCATAACCGGCCTAGTGTTGCTGCTGCCATTCTCTATTGGTAAAGCAGTCATAGGCAAGACCCACAGAGAGGGGAAATAGATCCCACCTCTTAGTAGGAGTACCAAAGACTTCATGGCCATCTTTAATCTACAACAGTCCATCCTCCAACCACTAATGATTTCTATTCCTCCTAGAATATACTAAATATACTCCTTCCCTCCCATGACCTCCAAGAGCTTCATCTCATTACAGCAAGAGGTTCAGATTGGAGATCCAGGATTTCACCTTCTAAATTATGTCCAGGTACAGACTAGCCTAATCAGATGTGATTCTCTCTTGGCTAAAGAGCCAAGTTGTCTACACATTATATCCAACATACAATGATCACACTGTGATAGATGATTATTGGTAGATACTCAAGTTCAAAAGTTGGGAGGGGGCAACAGGAATCACAGAGAACTTGTCCATAGCAATTCTGAAATACAGCTGGGCACATGTCATAATTTCCTCAATTAGGGTCCTGATTTAATTGGGTCTAGGGTGGAACCCTGGCATTGGTATTTTATATTGGCTTCCCAGGTGATTCTTATGTGTAGCCAGCGTTGGAAACACTGACCTAGGGAGTTCATCTGGCACCTTTAATATAAAAAAAAAAAAAAAGGGAAAAACTTACTTGAAAAGTTAGTATTTCCTAGAGTGTGTTCTCATTGCTGACAGCATCTGAGCACCTTGGATTTTATTTTAAATGTAGATTTCTGCTCTCAGTCCAGACCTACTGAACCCAAATCCCTTTTAACAAACATTCCCAAATGATTCCTATGCCACTAAAAGTTCAGATCCACTGGATCTTTATAAAAAATCCAACTATATTCTGTTAATTTTTAAAGAATGTGGTAGTATTGCACATCCAGTGGTGCACTGATAAATGTTTAACAACCAGCTCTTTGGGGAGGAAAAAAGCTTGATTTGTACTGGAGGCCAATTTCTACAGTGTAAATGCTCCCACACTGACTGATTTCAAGATCAACATGACAAAAAAAAAAACAACATGCAATATTTCTCTTTACTGTATACCTGAAACTAACACAACATTGTAAATCAACTATACTCCAATAAAAAAATTTTTTTAATGTGCAAAATTTCTGAAAATACACAATCACCTCTCATGAGAGAGCACAGGCTGACTCTAATACACCGCTTCTCACATCTCATATGGAGTGAAAAATCACAATAACAACGCAGGAATAGGAGCTTTGAAGGAAGACTGTTTTGGGTAAAAATTCTAATTCTGCAACTTATTGGCTGTGTGACCCTGGACACATTAGTTTCCATAAGTAAAATGGAGATAATAATAATACCACTTTATAAGGTTAAGCTTCTTCATGTCCTCCCAAAGCATGATGTACTTCTATCTCAAGACTCTTCACACTTGCACAATTTACTTGTCTGCCTTCCTCACAAGCCTGTGAGCTAAATCAGTCCTTTCTCTTTGTACCCTTATCTCCAGTGATCAGCAAAGTGCCTGGCATATAGCAAGGGCTCAGTGATCACATGTTGACCAAACAGGAGAACATATGTGCTCTGCTCCCTCCTACTGCACCCATGACAAACATTAATAATAAATCATGACACTTGGATACTAGAGGATAAATTGTTTGAGAAAAATGGCACTCCAGGAAGCCTCTACCAATCAGCTGGAACTAGCACATGAGATATACTTGTTTTCCACCCTGTTATAAGCTCTGCTAATAAAGGATCCTGAACCTCTAGGAAAAAAAAAGACCAACCAGGTCTCAGAAACCAACAATTTAACTTTTCTAATTAGAAATAAAATTCTGTTTTATCATTTAGAAATTAGACCCTAATGTCTGAGAAGGAGAGATGAAAAGGAAGATAAAGAGAAAGTGGTAACTGTTCCATTTCCCATCGGGCTAATTCCAGTGCAGATCTAATTTTCTTGTGATCATTTTGATCTCAGCCAAATGTTGCTCTGTCAGCTCTAAGCCAAGACAGTGGGGTGAAACGTGAAGACATGAAGCCAGCCTTAAGACTCCATCCCTGACACTGGCCTCTGAGCTAGGGTCCTCAATGCCAGTTCAAGATCCAAAGAGGAAGGGAAGAAGCCTTGGACCTCAAGAGAAAGGTCTCCACAGTAGATGAATCCTCTTTGAGGGGAGAGCTATGATGGCCTTAAACTACGGAATCTTGTTTGTTCCACTCTCACACGTGACAGTGCCTGGCATCTCTTAACCTACTTGTGTAGTTTATCTCCCTTAGAGATTATATATCACTTGTGCATTTATTCATCAAATATTTGTTGAAATCAAAATTTCTAGGCACCGAGTAAATACAGTGTAAAAAATATATATAGTCCTTTTCGTTGAGGTGTTTGCAACCCACTTGGGAAAACAGTGTATACATAAATAACCACAGTACAAGGTAGAAAGTGATGTGTCACTAAAGAACATAGATAAAAATCTTCAGAGAATTCTGAGAGAGCAGGATCTAACTCTGGCTGGGGGTGGGGGCTTATAGACGGATAAGGGGAGGTGGAGGAGGGTACAGATGACAGAAACGTGCGCACAGGCAGGTTGACAAGTGAACAGCGCAACTCAGATGCAGCTTGACTAGATAGAGGGCATGGGAGGAGATGTGATGGAAAGGAAAATTGGGACATCATCGACGTCAGCTAAGGTACAAGAGAAGTGAAGATTTTTGAAAATGAAAAGTAATGGTTATGACAAATATTTCAAGAAATATCACCAGGCAGTAATAAGCAACAAAGACGGCAGAGGGAACAGATAAAATGGACCACGAGTTATAAGACTATTATAATAATCCAGAAAGGAGGGCCTGGTTTTGAGTAAGAGAGTTAAGAAGCTTGAGATTCAATGTGGAGAGCAAGGGAGGGGAGAAAGTCAATGTGCCTCTGAAGTTCAGGGTCTGGGGGGGGGGGCAGGAAGATTCATCCATCCAGCCACCACATAATCATTACGCTCTTGCTATGTGCCAGGCATTGCTCTTGGAGTATTTAGTGCTGAACAGAACAGACTTAGGTCCTGCCTATGAAGTTTATAATCTAGTCAGGAAATCAAATCACAGACAATAAAAGAAAAAATAATCACAGGTGGTGATAAGTGCTATGATGGAAGTTAACAGGGTGACGAGAGAGATGACCAGAGGAAGGCTCTGCTCAGGGTGGTCTGGGGCACATTCTCTGTGCAGGTGACATGACGCTGAGCCTAGAGGACGAGGAGCCATTCCTAGAATGGGGCTGGGGTAGGGGGAGGGGATGCCCTCTAGGAAGAAGGAGCTATGTGGCTGAAAGAGGGGTGATGCTGAGGCGGAACACGCGAGTTAGAAAAGGGAAGGTGAGTTTGGGAAATACTGTAGATAAGCATCCAATGGGCCCGCGGAAGAAGATATCAAAGCAGTCGCTGGAAACACAGGACGAGCTCAGAAGAGAAGATCACCTGCATGGAGGTGATAGGGGAAGCAGTGCTTTGGAGGGGATGGCTAAGGGGAGGGATTGAAGTTACCTGGGCACAAAAGATATGGAAACTGGACCAAAAAGATCCTGGGGTGCGCAAGGTCAGTCCTAGGAATCCTCAGAGGTCACAAGTCTACCTGTGAACTGAGGAGTAGAATCAAGGTGGTGGAGGAGACAGAGAGCTAATAACAGGAGTTCACGCAGGGATTTCAAAAGCAAAGATAATCAGAGAGGGAGCAAGGCTGGGACAGGTAATGAGACCGAGTAGCAGCCTCCAGTGCACCCAAAATCATGTCCATTGCACAAAAGCATGGGCAGTGCTGCTTGGCACAAGCCAGAGCCAAAAATGGAGCCTCGGGAGACACAAGGAGGAAGGGGCTGGGGCAGATGCTGCCCAGACTGAAATGGATACAGATGGCCCTGGCGGGGAAGAACATGGACTGGAATTCCCTATTTCAGCTGTTTTGTATGAAAGCTAGTCCAGCCCAAGTCAAAATGCATGATGTGTTCAGAGCAAATGCTGACCTTTTGTTCTCCCATGAGTAACTAGAACAGGGATAGAGATGGGAGTTGCTCTGGAGAAATCTACAACCAAAGTAATGGCTCAGAAAGGCTAGGAGTGTGATGACAGCTATTTTTCTCACACTTTTCTGTCCTGTTCTTGGAGGCACTTTTCTTTTCCCATAAGCTTTGCTGATTGTTGCTAAAGAGCAACACAACACATGCAAACTTTTAAATCCGCAAGAATGAGAAAGAGAAATTCCTCTTTGGAACAGTTTCTGATAACAACAAAGCCATGAGGAGGAGTTCAACAGCATGATGCTGTGGGACCTCCCTGAAGAGGAGGGTGTACAAGTCACATATCCTTAGAAGAGAGAATGTTTTCTGGAATATATTTTCTTAGGAGGCTAAGAAAAATGGCTGCCTTTGCCTTTCCACTGATGCACAGGCTGTAATTTCCATACAATGAAGGTCAAGGATCTGAACTTCCACTATGTTCTTAGTTTTTCACTTTCACTATGCTCTTAGTAATTCTTACAGAAATTGGAGAAAACAATTTCACTAAAGTGCTTGGTCTGTCTGTACCCACATGTGGACTAGGGCGGTTTGTCTCAGTACAGATCCTGTCACCCAGGGAAGCAAAATGTTCTATTTCTCTATTTCTTCTGAAATCAGTAGTTTTATTGTTCTTTCACATCCCAGAGGATGAGAAAGAGAATGCAGCAATTTCTTCCTTCAACACCTCAGCAAGGCTTATTTACCTTATTAATAAAACTGACACTATGCAGTTTGCACCTAACCAACTACTGCCCAACTGTTCAACTGTCTAAACAATATGACATAGAATTTACTGATATAGACTCAATGCTAAAATGTAATACTCTTTCATTTACGCATTATTTCACACATACAAGTTCTTTCTCCAACAAAGTTGTAAGCATTTTGTACTCAAGGATTATGCATTTCACTTTTTAAATTTTCCTGTATCAAGCCACAGGAGAGTGCGAGATATATTTTTTCACAGAGTAACAGCCTGGTCCTCCACATGTGAGTAAGCTTATTACTAAACTCTAAGAAGTGGTCAGTAAGAACAAAAAGGCAAGACAAAGTTAGATAAACAGGTGAAACTGGTGAAGCAGGCGTCCCTACCCACCCATCCCTCACTGCGGATTCGGAAGAAAAAAAGGTTATTCCCAGAATCATTCTCTGATTCACTGAGATGGTGGGGACAAACTATATACAATCTTCAGAAAGGATGGAGTAGGATGAGGTCTCCTCTAAGGGTCTGGAACACGGAGTGTAACCACCCAGGAGGGGTATCCACTAAAGGGTGAAAAGGAAAAGATGGAAAGTTGCTCTGAGGGGAAAAGAGAGGAGGGTGGGCCATCTCAGGAGCTCAGTTTCTGTTCCAGGGCAAATGCTTCTGGTCTTAGTAAACCACCAATCAAAAGAGGCCAAGACTCAAGGTCCACATGCAAGAAGAGCTACTGCAGAGATGAGAAGCCCCTCCATGGCAGGTGGACTTGCAGGCCAGGAGGGCTACAGTGCCAGGCTGCTTCACAGGGTGACGGCCATGTGGTGCACCCAGGTAAGGAAAGAGCCAGTGAAGCTCCCGTAAATACCGGAACTTGGAAACTTCTGCGGATATAGGGGAGGAGGCAACTGCTAGAAAGGGCGGACTTACCTTGATTTTATAAAGTGACCATATCCTGAGCCTCATGCGCTGAATCGGAATAAGCTAGACAACTCCAGAATCTCAGTGGCCTAGCACAGCAAGGGTTTCCAGGTCGCTCACACGGCAGGTCGGGAGCAGGCTGGCAGAGGGCTCTGCTTGCCATCCTCACTCCGACAGCAAAGCTGAAGAAGGTTCCCTCTTCACCCAGGGCTGGGAAAAGAACTACGGGAATTGGGTGCTCGTAATGCTTCCTCCCGGAAGTGACGCACATCACTTCTACTCAAATTTCATTGGTCAAGGCAAATCATGTGGCCATGCCCAACTCCAAAAGAGCAGGGAAGCACAATCCCACCACGTTCCTGGAGGGGAAGATTTGTGAACAGCGCTAATGACCACCACCTGCACCGCAGGAAGACCTGCTTACCCAGAGGTCAGGATCTACCAAATTCAGCATTGAGAAAACCTTTTCTCCAGAAGTGCAAAACTGAAAACTGATTGCCTGCTTAACTTCACTTCATCATTGAAGTATTGCCCAGATATTAAATGAAAAGATTCAGTTTTAAAACATTTTTTTAAATCTTACTAATCAATTTTATTGCAATACTTGGTTAAATGGTAAATTCTCCGTGGCTAATTCTTCCCAGAACGCTCTAATAGAGTAGGTTCCTCCCTCTTGTCCTCTCTCACCTCACCCTGTTAATTCCCTTCAGAGAATTTACCGTTATTTGTAATTATTCATTTTTCTATGTACTTGTTTATTTTAAAAGTTTCAATAGATTATATTGGTGTAATTTTTGTCCTAATTATAGCATATAAGATTTAAAATATATAAATATCATTCTCTACCTACCATTTGCCATCCTTGGCTCACTATATACTGAGTGCTCAATAAATCATTAGTACTGCTACTCTCAAGATGATAATAAGTATGGGGAAAATACGTTTTCTAAGGCCATTTCATGAAATAAACAGAATTATGTGTATCAGTGGACCCTTAATTAATTCAGTGAATAATTCAGGTTTATGGTGATGAATGAGTCATTAAAAAAAAACAGTTAACTTATATTCAATATCCTCTTGTTAAGGGTACAAGAATAGACTTCAGTAACAGAGGTACTTAAAGCAAAGCTAGCAGACTTCCCTGATGGTGCAGTGGTTAAGAATCTGCCTGCCAATGCAGGGGACACAGGTTCGAGCCCTCGTCTGGGAAGATCCCACATGCCGCGGAGCAACTAAGCCCGTGTGCCACAACTACTGTGCCTGTACTCCAGAGCCCGCGAGCCACAACTACTGAGCCACATGCCACAACTACTGAAGCCGGGGCGCCTAGAGCCCGTACTCCGCAACAAGAGAAGCCACTGCGATGAGAAGGCCGCACACTGCAACAAAGAGTAGCCCCCGCTCGCCGCAACTAAAGTCCATGCACAGCAACAAAGACCCAATGCAGCCAAAAATAAATAAATAAAATTTATCAAAAAAAAAAGCAAAGTGAGCAAAATCCTTCCTTCCTGATCAGGACTAAAATTATCAAAAGAATATTAAAATAGGGGAAAACCCACATCAGCCCTGGAAACAGGAAAGAGTACCATCAATATGCCAGGACTTCGAGGAATTCCTAATATATTTGTGGGAGGAGGTGAGCTCCACCTCCTTCTATTCCACCATCTTTATTGGAACCCCCAGGAATTCCTCATGGATTGAAGAGGGAAGCAAATTAAAGGAAAGCCCTAAGTGGTAATGTGGAAATTTCCTCCTTGAAAAGAACAGGAATTTTCCAGAAATAAGCAAAGGGAACTTGTACCCAAATGTTCATGGCAGCATTATTCATAATAGCCAAAAGGTGGAAACAACCCAAGTGCCCACCAGCAGACAAATGGATAAACAAAATGTGATATATTCATATGATGGAATATTATTTGTCCATAAAAGAAATGAAGTACTGATACATGCTAAAGTAAGCATGGATGAACCTTAAAAACATTATGCTAAGTGAAAGAAGCCACATACTGGCTTTCATATGAATGATTCCATTCATATGAAAGTCCAGAATCAGGAAGTCCACAGAGAGAGAAAGTAGATTAGTGGTTGCTTAGACGCTGCGGAGCAGGGACGGGGGAATAGGGGGTGATAGCCAAAGGGTACATGTTTCTTTTTGAGGTGATGAAAATGTTCTAAAATCTGCAGTGGGGATGGTTGCACTTTTCTGTGAATATACTAAAAATCATTGAATTGCATACTTTGGGTGAATTGTATAGTGTGTGAATTAGATCTCAAGAAAGCTGTTAAAAATTAAAAAGAAAAAGAAAGAAGTGAAGGGAGCCTCAGGGAACATTAGTCACACTCCTAAATTTGGCTGGGGGTGTAAGATAGATGTAGGATGGATGAGGCTGGCTCCCTTGAAACCTCTTTCTTGTTGCAGATCAGCAGCATTCTATAGGGCCTACACAGAAGGTCTGGGGCTGAGTGCAGCCAGAGCAAAGAGAAAGCCTGCAGGCCTGGGCTGCTTCCTAGTGCTGTGGGACTCTCTGATATGTGGGCAGGAGGTGGGGCAGAAAGGCAAACGATCTTCAGAGCTTGGCTTCTTGTACCTCAGCTTTATGAAACAGAGCAGAAACTGCCTGGAAAGAGTCTCAACTGGAACTGGCCACTTTGGCCACTATAAAGCGGTCTTTGGCTGCTGTATCATGATCGCACGTGTCACCTCCATCCACCATCCACCCTAGTCAGAAAGGTTTCTAATGACATCCAGGTTCTTATGGTTCTTTGGCTATCTAATTGTCTCCAAACCCTTAATAGATTCTAATTTACCTGCTTCCAGCAAGCTCTGTGTGTCAGTAACCACACCCAAATTTCTTTCCTAGACATAACTCTCAAATCTATTTTTTTTTCTCACTCAACTCCTTTCCACTTTTTCTCAATTTAATGGTGGCTATTTGGGGAGGGAATACCACACACTTAATGAATTCTTTGCCTTGGGACTGAGTCTTGAAGGGCTCTAACTCCTCAAAATCTTCTTTCAAACTAGTTTCCTGCCCTTGGGGCTCTAAAGACCGTCAACTTTTCCTACTCGAAAAGCCCCAAATTTCTGGACTCTCTCTAGTTTCTTTCTTTTCTGCTTTTGAGCCAGGCAGTTCTTTCTTGAGCTCTTGCTCTTAAACCCTTGCAAAATGTAGCCACTCTCAGCTAGAATACAGCACTAACATTCTTTTATTCAATTTCTTCCCATAGAACTATGGGCTTATTTGGCATTTTATCTACTTTACAAGGTATCACTGACAAAAAGTTTCCCAAATATTTTGCCATTGCGAATGAGTCTCCATCCTCTAGCTTTCAATATCAGTTTCCTTATTGTCCACTCCTCAACTGTTAAGACAGTATTCTGTGTTTTAGTTTTGTTGTTATGGTAGCACCCACTTTCTTTACCATTTCTTGCATTAGTTCCATTTCTTGTATTAGTTCACACTAGCTGCCATGATATTAAAAGCTGAGTGGCTTTACATAATAGAAGTTTATTTCTCTCTAACATATAGTCCAGTTGGCAGCAGAGGGGCTCTGCCCCCACACAGATATTCAGGGACTCAGACTAATAGAGACTCTGCCATTTCACCTGTGGTTTACAAGGTGGACTTGGGCATTGCCATGCAGACCAGAAAGAGCAAAAGGATCATGCATTTCACCTTTACCATATTCTGTTATCCAGAACTCAGTCACACACCCATACTCAGAACCAAGGGAAACTCTGGACCCAGGAAGAAGATCAAATGGGCTTGGGGATGGCTACACAGTGTGTGAACTGATCCTATTAATTCCAGAGACGTTCACACAGGTCCAAACAAAAATGTCAACAGGGTCTCTATACTTTTGATAAGGAAATAATGCAAAAATGTGATATGGAAAAGTTAAAATACAAGGATGACTAAAGACGTACCAAAAAATATACAGAAAAAGAAAGCAAGGTGGTCATATTAACATCAGACAAAAGGTATCAAGGCAACTGACATTAAATAGAAAAAGCACTTAAGGAAATGAAATACTACATCGAATTATATAAAGTGAAAATTGGAAATATAAGAAGAAAAGATGGGAAGAAACAGTATAGTAGTGAAGACTACTTTTTAGGTACTGATTAGAAAACCAAAATAAAGACAAAGTATTTTAAAAATATATCTCATGAACTTAATTTAAAATATTGTACCTTTAAAGTTGCAGGATATAAAATAAATACAAAGAAATCTGTTGCATTTCTATACACTAACAACAAAAGATCAGAAAGAGAAATTAAAGTAACAATCCCATTTATCATCACATCAAAAAGAATAATATACCTAGGAATAAACCTCCCTAAGAGGGCAAAAGGCCTGTACTCAGAAAACTATAAGATACTGATGAAAGAAATCAAAGATGACACAAACAGATGGAAAGGGATACCATGCTCTTGGAACAGAAGAATCAATATTGTCAAAATGACTATACCACCCAAGGCAATCTACAGATTCAATGCAATACCTATCAAATTACCAATGGCAGTTTTCACAGAACTAGAACAAAAAAATCTTAAAATTTGTATGGAGACACAGAAGACCCCAAATAGCCAAAGCAATCTTGAGAAAGAAAAGCAGAGCTGGAGGAATCAGGCTCCCTGACTTCAGACTATACTACAAAGCTACAGTAATCAAAACAGTATAGTACTGGCACAAAAACAGAAATAAAGATCAATGGAACAGGATAGAAAACCCAGAAATAAATGCACAAACCTATGGTCAATTAATCTATGACAAAGGAGGCAATAATATACAACGGAGAAAAGATAGTCTCTTCAATAAATGGTGCTGGGAAAACTGGACAGCTACACGTAAAAAAATGAAAATAGAACATTCTTTAACACCATACACAAAAATAAACTCAAAATGGATTAAAGACCTAAATGTAAGACCAGATACTATAAAACCCATAGAGAAAAATATAGGCAAGATGCTCTTTGACATAAATTGCAGCAATATTTTTCAGATCCATCTCCTAGAGTAATGGAAACAAAAACCAAAATGGGACCTAATTAAACTCAAAAGCTTTTGCACAGCAAAGGAAACCATAAACAAAATGAAAAGACAACCCATAGAATGGGAGAAAATATTTGCAAACAATGCAACTGACAAGGGATTAATCTCCAAAATTTACAAACAGGTCATGCAGCTCAATATCAAAAACACAAACAACGCAACCAAAAAATAGGTAGAAGAACTAAATAGACATTTCTCCAAAGAAGACATACAGATGGCCAAGAGGCACGTGAAAAGATGCTCAACATTGCTAATTATTAGAGAAATGCAAATCAAAACTAGAATGAGATATCACCTCACAGCAGTCAGAATGGCCATCATCAAAAAGTCTACAAACAATAAATGCTGAAGAAAGTGTGGAGAAAAGGGAACCCTTCTACACTGTTGGTGGGAATGTAAATTGGTACAGCCACTATGGAAAACTGTACAGGGGTTCTTTAAAAAACTAAAAATAGAGCTACCATATCATCCAGCAATCCCACTCCTGGGCATATATCTGGAGAAAACTATAATTCAGAAAGATACATGCACCCCAATGTTCATTGAAGCAGTGTTTACAATAGCCAAGACATGGAAGCAACCTAAATGTCCATCGACGGATGAATGGATAGAGAAGATGTGGTATATATATATATATATATACAATGACATACTATCCAGCCATAAAAAATAATAAAATAATGTCATTTGCAGCAAAATGGATGGACCTGGAGATTATCATACTAAGTGAAGTAAGTCAGACAGAGAAATACAAATATCATATGAGATCACTTATGTGCAAAATCTAAAAAAAAGAATGATACAAACGAACTTATTTACAAAACAGAAACAGACTCACAGACTTAGAGAACAAACTTATGGTTATGGGGGGCAGGGGAGGGATAGATTTGAAGTTTGGGACTGACATCTACATACCTCTATATTTAAAATAGATAACCAACAAGGACCTACTGTATAGCACAAGGAACTCTGCTCAATACCCTGTAATAACCTAAATGGGAAAAGAATTTGAAAAAGAATAGATACATACATATGTATAACTGAATCACTCTGCTGTACACCTGAAACTAACACAACATTGTTAATCAGCTATACTCTAATATAAAATAATTTTTTAATGGAAAATAATTTATATAATAAATGAATAAAATAAAATATTGTACCTTCAAATTGAGGATGCACATTCCTTTAGCATATGCAGAAATGTATACTATTCTCAACCACAAAGAAAACCTCCTAATCATATTGTGATGAAATTAGAAATTAAACAAAAAATTCACACATACAGGCACACATAGAAAAAACTATAAACCTAAAACCAAAAATCCACTCCCTTAAGTAACTGTTGTGTCTAAACGATCAAAATAACTGTTATTTATATTCTTTAGCCTTCAGGGAGCAGAAACGCACTGAAACTTCAGTCTACCGGTAGATGAATTAGTGGATGGAATTATAATAATACCTGGAGTCCTAGGGAGATGGGATCAAACAGAAATCAAACAATAGGAGCCACTATAGGAGTGGGCCACACCCAGTCTAAGTGGGAGGTGACCCAACGGAGGGACCCGCAGACTGAGGATGCAGATTTTGCTCTAGTGCTCCACCGTGAACTGACTCAGCTACCCTCCACTGACTTCTTCCTGAGCTCTTCCAGCTGGCTTCCTCTCTCTCCATATCTTATCTTCACCTCACAGTTTCTGTTTTTTTGTGAATGTGCCCTAAACTTGGTCCTTTATGACCTCTTCATTCTTGCACTATAAGATGACTCTTCCATTCTGCTCCTGCTGTGCTGTCTCTTCTTCTGAGTATTTCTGAATTTAAATTCTTAAGAAATGGAATCTCATTAGCTAGCTCATCCTTTGCTTATGAGACTACACCTTAGGCCTCCTGGCCAGCCTGTGGATTCTCTGGGGCCTCTACGGACCTCTCATCCAACCGGTAAAGACTGAGGAGAGGAGGGAACAAATGGTATAAAATGTGGATGCCTAATGGTTGCCCTTTCTGTAAAGATAGGAGTCAACTGCCCAGGAGGAGTTACAAGCATGGTAAGTATTTGTTGCTAGTATCAGGTGTTCTGCTAGATGCTAAGCATGTTGTGCAGGACACCTACAAAATACAATGCAATTTTCCAAAACTCACATTTACAGACATGGGAAGAGATTCACAATATAACATTGATTTAAAATATCAGATTATAAACAGGATTATTCTGTTTTTGAAAATAAAATATTTGTATGCATAAGAAAAAAATCTAACATGGTATATAATATATGAACATGTTTAGCCATGGTTTTCTCTGGGTGGCAGGTTGAGGTAATTTTAATTTCTTCTTAAATCTTTCTGAAGTGCCTGTAGATATCTAACATTGAGCTTATTCCAGTAATTTTTTTTATAATCAGGATAATAAAGCTATTTTTATTAGGGGATATGTATACTTTGCAACCTAGTAAATCTATTACAAAGAATTTCTCCTAAGAGAATAATTGGAGTTATGCTCAAACATATTTTTATAAGAAAGTGTAAAGGTTTTTCTTTTCCTCTTTCTAGAAGGAGGAGGTATTTAACCTTTCTGAGGCTCCATGGTTTCTCTCTAAATGTGACTGAAAAATGAGACTCCTTCACATTTCTTTGGATGGTCTCAAGAAAATACAGTAAAACAAGTCAACCACTGGCTTTGAGAGTACATAACCTATAGGCATAGGTGAGAATGGTTGGCAGTACTCCCACTAGAGCAGTCAGGGAAATGGAATCAGTGAATGCTGGACTCCTTACAGAGAAAAGCAATTTCTTTCATTTCAATATCAGGAAGAGGTTTTTCCTACAGATATCAAATATCCTAAGCATTTTTATTGTGAAAACTTGTTTCAGAAAAGGATCCTGAAACTAATTTTTACAAAGGCATAACAGATAACCACATTATTCTCCACTGAAATGCTTAATAAAAATTTTTCCTCTTTCTATCCCAAGGTTTGTATCAGGAAGTTTGCAACGTGACCCATGATCAGCATTTTAACAAGCATGCCAGATGATTTTTAAGGAATTAGTTTTAAGATGACTCTGTGAGAAACACTGCTTTCACTTGCTGTCTCAAACATGGATATTTGCATTTTAACAAGAACCAAAGCCTCAAGTTAAAGGAGCGAAGTCAGTATCATTTCTGACAGCATGGTGGGCTAGAGACCCTAGTCAATTCTATCACTGGAAACAACTAGAAATCCTGGATAAAATGTCTTTTAGCATCTTTTAAATTTGTTGATGAGCTGTCCAGAAAGGAAGGCATCCTCTGAGGCCAAAAAACCTAAATTTAAAGCAAGAAGCCACAAGTGTAAGCAGAGCAGTTAGGTTGGCTTTTGCTCTCAGGGATTTGCCAAACCCCAGTAAAACTGAGTTTCAGTTTTCATGCTGCAAAGGGTTCAGGGAGAAAGATAGTACACAGACAGTGGGGAGCCTAATAAGACATGTCCATTGAACCCGGGGTTCACAGGGCTACATATTCACTTAAGAGGTGTACTAGAAATAATCCAGCCCCCATCCAAGGGTAATGTAAGGAAAAGTACCTCTCTCAAACTGTGGGGAGGGTAGAAAGGAGAAAAAGTCTCCCTTAAGTATTCTTAACCACAAGCCAGATTTCATGTGGTTTCATGCTACCTAGGCCATCCAAAACTCCTCAACATGAATATTTGGTTTAAAGTGTTTTGGGGTCAGTAGTTGCCCAGAAGCTTGGCCGAAGCAAGAGAAATTTTTCTCTGATGGAAATCATTTTTGACCCAAGTACAAAATATTGCCAAAGATAAAGTTTTCAAAATATGAGGTCTTAGAAAAAATTCTCCATGTATATACAAATATATAGAAGCTATCAATATCACACTGTATTACTATATCAACAAACCCTGATGACTTGATATTTAATATATGTGCACAATTTCACCACCTCCATCTTTACCTCCCCCACCTTATTTCATATCAACATCATGTCTCACATGTACCATATGTTCAGGCTCACAATTTTAGATATATAATATATGAACAAAGAATTCTGAAGCATGATCTTAAAGATGCTGTTTTACAATAACATTAAAAATACAGAGCTGTATCTTGGATTGGAAGAATTAATATTGTTAAAATAGCCATACTACCCAAAGCAATCTACAGATTTAATGTGATCCCTATCAAACTACCCATGATATTTTTCACAGAAGTAGACCAAATAATTCTAAAATTCATATGGAACCATAAAAGACTCAGAATTGCCAAAGCAATCCTGAAGAAAAAGAACAAAGCAGGAGGCATAACCCTCCCAGACTTCAGACAATACTACAAAGCTACAGTAATCAAAACAGTGTTGTACTGGCACAAAAACAGATATATGGATCAATGGAACAGAACAGAGAGCCCAGAAACAAACCCACACACCTACTTAAGTCAATCAATCTTCAACAAAGGAGGCAAGAATATGCAATGGGAAAAAGACAGTCTCTTCAGCAAACGGTGTTGGGAAAGTTGGACAGCTGCACGTAAATCAATGAAGTTAGAACACACCCTCTCAACATACACAAAAATAAATTCAAAATGGCTTAAAGACTTAAACAGAAGACATGACACCATAAAACTCCCAGAAGAAATCATAGGCAAAACATTCTCAGACATAAATCATACCAATGTTTTCTTAAGTCAATCTCCCAAGGCAATAGAAATAAAAACAAAAATAAACAAATGGGACCTAATCAAACTTACAAGCTTTTGCACAGCAAAGGAAACCATAAACAAAATGAAAAGACAGCCTACAGAATGCGAGAAAATATTTGCAAATGATGCAACCAACAAGGGCTTAATTCCAAAATCTACCAACAGCTCATACAACTCAACAACAAAAAAACAAACAACCCAATCAGAAAAAGGACAGAAGAGCTAAATAGACATTTCTCCAAAGAAGACATATAGATGGCCAATAGGCACATGAAAAGATGCTCAACATCACAAATTATTAGAGAAATGCAAATCAAAACTACAGTGAGGTACCACCTCACACCAGTCAGAATGGTCACCATTAAAAAGTCTACAAATAACAAATGCTGCAGAAGGTGTGGAGCAAAGGGAACCCCCCTAAACTGTTGGGAATGTAAGTTGATATAGCCACTGTGGAAAACAGTATGGAGGTTCCTCAGAAAACTAAAAATAGAATTACCATATGATGCAGCCATCCCACTCCTGGCCATATATCCAGACAAAACTATAATTCAGAAAGATACAAGCACTCTTTTGTTCATAGCAGCATTATTCACAATAGCCAAGACATGGAAACAACCTAAATGTCCATCAACAAATGAATGGATAAAGAAGATGTGGTACATATATATACAATGGAATACTACTCAGCCATAAAAAAGAACAAAATAATGCCATTTAAAACTAGAGATTATCATACTAAGTGATGTAAGTCAGAAAGAGAAAGACAAATACCATATGATATCACTTACATGTGGAATCTAAAATATGACACAAATGAACCTACCTATGAAACAGAAACAGAATCATGGACATAGAGGACAGACTGGTGATTGCCAAAGGGGAGGGGGTTGAAGGAGGGATGGAGTGGGAGGTTAGGATTAGCAGATGTAAGCTTTTATACATAGAACGGATAAACAACAAGGTCCTACTATATAGCCCAGAGAATTATATTCAATATCCTATGATAAACCATAATGAAAAGAATATTTTAAAATTATATATATATATATATGTACAACTGAATCACTTTTCTGTACAGCAGAAATTAACACAACACTGTAAATCAACTATACTTCAATAAAAATATTGATAAAAGTATATAGAGCTATATATCTAGCAAAAAAATATGCAAGGCCTTCATAGAGAAAGTTACAAAATGTTATTTCAAGGATAAAAACTAAATATAGCATTAGATCATGTTATGACTTGGTTAACTCAGTATTGTAAAGTTGCCAGTTCTCCTAAAATCTATAAATACAATGCAAAGCAAATCAAAATCCCAAGACATATATTTTTAATTTTCCCTTTTGTATGTATGTGGGTAGATATATAACTATACAAGCTGTGAGTAAAATACATATGGAAGTACAAAGAACTAAAAGCAGTGAGGAGTAAAAAATTGGTTGGGAGTGGAAAAATTTGCCTAATCGCATGTCAAGAATTATTATACAGCTACCTCAGGGCAAACAATAGAGTATTAGTAAGGGATGAAATGGAACAGAACACACATGTGGTTTATGGCAGAGAGAGATGACAGAACAGTAAAGGAAGGATGAACTTTTTTTTAAATGGTACTGGAACAACTGGTTATCCATAAGGAAAACTGAGCAAATTGGATCTCTTCCTCACAGCTTATGTGAAAATCAATCCCAGGTGAATTAGAGACTTAAGAGAGAAAATGGCAACACTTTAACATTTGAAGGAAAAAAAAATAGAATATCTTTATGACCATGAGATAAGGAAACATTTTCTAAAATAAGGCTTAAAAGCACAAACCATAAAGGAAAGACATGGCAAACAACAACTGTAAGATAATTAAGTACTTCTGTACATTGAAGGACATCATAAAGAGAGTAAAAAGATAAACCACCAACTAGGAGAAGACATTTGCACTATACACAACACACCAATGTTTAATATCCAGAATATATAAAGAGATTCTACAAATAAAAAAAGAAAATGGCCAAAGCTTGAACAGACATTACAAAAGAGAAAATATATCAATAAACGTGAAAATATCAACTTAGTAGCAGTAAGAAAGCTGCAAATGAATGGTACAATTATAATAGCATTTCATGCCTACCAGAAAAGCAAGAAAGTAAAAATTCTGAAAAATAGCAAGTATTGGTTACAATTTTCACACTAATACAGCACTGATGGAAATTTAAATTGGGACAACCACTTTGGAAAATAATTTGACATTTTCTAATAAATTTGAAGATGCACGAGCCCTACAATTCTACATCTTCTCTCCTAGGAATAAACCTAGAGAAACTCCTGCACATATGCACCAGAAGACCCATGTAAGAATATTCATAGCAGCACTGTTTAGTGATAGCAAAAATCTAGAAACAATATAAATGTCCATCAATTGTAGAATAAAATTTAAATTGTGGCATACTCATTCAATACAATTACATATAGCAATGAGACAGATGAACTACAGATGCACCAAGAACATGGATGAATGCCAAGATATACCACTGATTTTTTTTTTAAAGTTGCAGAACATAGTATGATCCCACATATATAAAGTTCAAATATAGGTAAAACCAAACAATATGTTTAAATATAAAAGGTAAAATCTGGGACTTCCCTGGTGGTCCAGTGGTTAAGAATCTGTCTTGCAACGCAGGGGACGTCGGTTCGATCCCTGGTCAGGGAACTAAGATCCCACATGCCACAGGGCGGCTGGGCCCAAGCGGCGCAACTAATGAGACTGCATGCCACAACTAGAAGGAAGCCCACGCGCTGCAACGAGGAGCCCGCGTGCTGCAACTAAGACCCGATGCAGCCAAAAAATAAATAAATAAATAATATATATATATACATAATGCAAGGTGATGATCACCGTGAAGATCAGGATAACACTTTTCTCTGAGAAGGAAGAGCCTGCAAAGGACTTTAAAGACAATGATAAACTACTTTTCATTATTCATTTTATCTTGTACATGTTTTTTTATCTATTTTGTATCTTTCACTTTAAAACTACTTTCAGATATTACATGTTCCTCAGAACACTGAATTTCTATTAGAGCTTTTACAAGCAATTGGGAAAGAGATTGAAAAGGGATTCAGAGAACCTTCTCATCCCTCTGACCTGCGGGTATGAGGAATGATTGCCTTCCCAGAAATAGGTCCCTCTGACTCTCCTGTTCTGTCATCTCTTTCGAAACTTGGAGTTTAAAAAATTCCCTAACTCTCCTACGCCATTTGAAGGTATTCTTTTCAAGGCCATTGAGGCCCCTTTCACAACCCCCCTTCGTAAATGAGCACATTTACCCACCCAGGTTCTGTCAAACCTATAGAAAAGCCCTGAACAGGCAGTGCCATCTCCTCTCAGCAGAATTTGCCCAGACCTCATCCCACTGGCCCACCGACTTTCCTGGTTACTCAAAAGCCCTCATTTTGACCTAGTTCCTTGGTTCTTGACATTGCTCAGCTCTTGTGATGGGTGACCTGGCTGGGCCATGTGTTTCTGCCTCATCTTCAGCACTTTCTCTAACCTCCCTCTTTTCGGCCTGCCCTCCATCATCCATCCCCAAGCCTCACCCACCCATGATCTCCACTGGCAAACAGCCTTGGGAGGAACAAGTCAGGCCCCCTCAGACACCCACCTCGCCAGCCCAAATACAGAGGAGAGCAGTTGCTTCAAATTCGCCGTAATATAGTGATTTCATATCATCTGAGTCATGTACCTTGGCCAGTGTCCCCCATTCAAGCCCTGCTGACATTAGCAAGTTGAATGCTCCCACTGGGAAGTTCCAAAAAATGGAAAAACTCTTCAGAGATATTGATGACTGTTTTAATTTTGGCCTTTTGGCCTTGGGGTAGGATGGGAATTCCAGAGAACCCGTCCAAGACACCACCTGATCTGGTCCTTTTACTCTCCGAGTTCAAAATGTTCCTAACATTGCATTTTACAGACTGCTGCCCGAGGAACTTGTTGCTACAACAAAAACTCCCAAACCATGGAAACTGTTTGTGTCGGCCAAACCCAAAGCTCAACTTTATACACAGCCTAAAAATCAAGTTGCCTTAAATCTTGCATTTTTGGCTCATTTTGCCTGGCCACATCCTAAAACCAAATGGGTTGAATTACTAGGTGAAAAATAAATTTCATTCGTGGGAACTGTTGCTATTGTCACAGAAAACAAAGGGAAGGTCTTTTTCTGCCATATCTTGGAAGAGGTGAAGTCTTTGTTTGAGGATAAAGGATCAGACTTAAATTCCTGCCACATGCAGTAAAACGAAGGTGGTTGCTTAATTAGACTCCCTGCTGAAAGGTCTCTTATTATTTTAAATTGTGTTTTAAAATATCAAGTCCAGAGAAACCTTTTGGGGAACAAGTTGAAAATGTGTATTTAAATTCTTTAAAATGTATGTAATTTTACCCAGTGGTTCCAATTCCAGGAATCATTATGAAAGTGACCAAAAGAATTATCTTCGTGGATATTTTAACAGTGAGAAAGAAAAGAACCTTTAGATAACCAGCATAGGAAATTGGTTAAATAAATTCCTGTACAGAAGTATTCTTTAAGCTCTACAAAGCTCCCTGGATTAACCATCACTCTCTATTCTTTATATATACGTATTGTCTAATGCCCCAGCATGCTGAGTGTTCACAGCTGGTAGCTCTCTTTCGCTAACCCACACACTTACACTCCCACTAGGTGAGTTGTATGCTCATCAGGAATCAGTTGTGTTTGTTCCCAAACCTGTTTTTGCTGCTATAGCTTTTATTGTAGTTATGTAATTTAATTCAATAAGATGTACACCAATGCAATGACAAAAGAGAGATTTATATTTCTCAAAAAAAAAATAATAATAATGCTGTTGAGTTAGGTGATAGTGAACAACTATAAAATATGAAGGGAGAAAACTTTAATGACGCCAAAGTCTTTTCTCTATATTGGTAAATATTTCTTAATCTAAAATAAATGGCCTGGGGTACGTTGTAAGTTAAAAGGTTTAAGCTACTCTGATCAAGTTGGATATGAGAGAGTCTACTGAACACCCATATGGTAGAATACTAGTCAGCTATTAAAAATGAGCATGCAGAAAAATAGATGATGAAATGGAAATATGTTTGTGGTACATTTATTGATAGGTACAGCAAATCAGTTATGGAAGAATATATAATGTATAATCCTAATTTTGTTTGAAAGTATACATTTGTGCATGAGAAAACCCTAAAGGGACGTATTCTAAAATGCTCGCAGTGTGCAAAAAAAAAAAAAACTCTGCAGGGCTTCCCTGGTGGCGCAGTGGTTGAGAGTCCGCCTACCGATGCAGGGGACGTGGGTTCGTGCCCCGGTCTGGGAAGATCCCCACATGCCGCGGAGTGGCTGGGCCCATGAGCCATGGCTGCTGAGCCTGTGCATCCGGAGCCTGTGCTCCGCAACGGGAGAGGGCACAACAGTGAGAGGCCACAACAGTGAGAGGCCCGCGTACCGCAAAAAAATAAAAATAAAAAAATAAATGCTCGCAGTGGTTCTCTCTGAGTGAGCATTATGGAAAGCTGTGGCTTGGCTATGGAATATCACGTGGACCATATTTAGCAGGCTATGGAGGGAGGTGAACAAAACAGAGAAGTCTGACAAGGCAAGAGATGCAAGGAATTACTATCAGCTTTCTGCTTCCATTTTCATTGCCTGGTAACTGGTTCCAGTATTTTTCTGAGGCCTAGGAACATTCCTGGCTGTGGTTCTCCAAGACACCCATATTATTAATTCCTCATTTTTGCTCAAGCTAGATTTCCTAAGCTTGGTTTCAGTTACAGCAACAAAGAATTTAAGTAATATAAACAGCTAATAAATAGACTCACTTTTAAGAACAAAAAAGTACACACACTCACCTAAAACTCAGGTAATCTTGATGCACATGTGCAAAAAAGTGAGTCTGAGGGTTCATTAATTGCCTTCAGTGGCACTCCAAGTGCCATTGAAGCTGCGTTATAAATAAGTGGAAAGGTCCATTCTCCTCCGTGTGTTCATCTTGAATCTGACAAGGTATAAACCTAAGAAAATGTGAGAGCCCATCTCAGGGTCTGGAAGAGCCAGCAAGTATGTCCCTACCAGCCTGAGATCTGGACCTATGGCTTGTAAAGCCTGGACAAGGGTACTGACCAATGCCAAGGGTCCGTGATTGGCACCGGAGTTCATCCTTGTTACAGGGGACAGGCATGTTGCCCCATGTCTGTGGTTGAGGCCCACTGTGGTCGGCATCAGTTGGACTTAACTGACCCATTTGAACTTCACTAAGGACATAATATGCCAACTAAAGTCAATATTTTTCTTGAAACTTGCCCCTGAGGATCCTCTATCAAATGAACTGGGGAGCTTGTTAAATGCCTTTTCTTGGACCTCACTTGAGTCCTACTGAATCAACACTCTGGGTTGGAGGCTTGAGAAGCTGCACTTTCCAAGCATGTCATGGGATTCTGGCATACACTAATATCTGAGAACCACTGTCCAACCATTGTGTAAGCATTGCGTGAATTCTGCCTTATCTCCTCTGAGTTATGACTCTAAGTCATACTTCATTGAACAGAGTTCTGCTCCTGGACCTGACTTCAATTTGCTCTGTGATCTTAGGCAGAACATTTAACTTCCCTGGACTTCAGTTCCCTCATTTGTAACCTGAATGGGGTTGGAGAACAGATCTTCTCTAAAATCCCCTGCAGCATTAGAAATTTCAGTTTTTGTGTTGTGACTGATTCTTTTTTATTTGAAATGGGCCCAAAGTCATTTCAGGCTTATAGTGGGCTTTAAATAACCATTGACTGCTTGCTAAAAAACATGTACCAATGTATGTAGTGCATAGCAGAATTTGAAAACAACAAAGAGTTAACTATATAATTGCAGAATTTCAGAGTTTCTGTACTCTGTACTAAAATGGCAAGTTCCTGCTAATTCATCATCAACCATTAAATCATTAGGGCAAGAACAGATTTGGCAATTTTCTACCAGAGGATATGAAGAGAGATATAAGAATGACATTAGGGCTTTTCACCCTGGTTTAGAAACCACTTCCTAAGTAAGCCACCATTATGACTAGGGTTGCAGATGGGAAAGAATTGTATGATTTTCTTTTTATTATTGAAAGGAATTATATGATTTAGTTATTAAGATTCTAGTCCAACCTAGAAATTATAAAAGGAAAATAATTGATACCCAGAGAAGTAAATGACTGGGCCAAGGTCACCCCTCCATTTGGAGCAGAGCAGAAATGTCAGGACTCTGTCCTCCTGACTTCTTGTCCAGGGCCCTTCTTATCACACCACCAAAGGCCTAGTTCCAGGGCCACCAGACTTTTCCCAGGGACTTGGGGCCTCCCAGCATCAGAGGTTTCACTTTAAACCCTCTGCTGTTCCCCGGGGTAGACAATGTCCAAGGAAGGGGCTGGTTAACATTTTCCTTTCTGGGGATGTAGAGAAGAATTTGCAACATTCCCCAGCCTAGGTCATCCTCCCAAGCCTCTTGAGGCAACTGCATAGGGAATAGGCTTGTTATGTTCACCCCATCCCATTCTCTCTCTCTACACACACTGATTTATGCAGAACGAGATGGGACTCTTAACTCTGCAGTAAAATGCCAATTCAGGTTGAAAAAAAAAAGTGTGGCCCACCTGGGATCATAGACCATGCACGTGGCCTGCAGAGCTGTGCTTCTGGCTGGGATCTACCCCCAGCTTGTCCTCCTAATAGGGTTAACGTTGCCCCTTTATAGGTGACTCCCTGATCCCAAACTTCTGTCCAGTTACCTTCCAGAGCTCCAGCTAAAGCAAAGGACAATCTTTGCTCAACTGAGCTCTCCTTTCCCTCCTGAAGCTTGTTGCAGCTTCTGTGTTTCTTATTCCTATTGAAGCCATCCCATCCTTCTTTTTAGAGTCATTTGAGACCTCAGAGACAGCTTTGAGGGTCTCTCTTCCCTCAAGTATCAGCAACAACAAGAATGACAGCAATGACAACAACCCTCCTTGGTGCCGTGATGAGGGTCTGCTGTGTGCACACACAGTATTGGGGGCCCTACACACACAACCTCATAACCACACCATGGGGTGGGGATGACTATCCCCATGTTTATCTCAGAGAAGGTGAGGAAGTCATTGAAGGACACACAGCTAGACAGTGAGGATGCCGGTACCAAACCCAGCTTGGTCTCAAGACCCCTGGGTCCCCACTCTGTAGCAGTGCCTCCCTGCTCCTCCCTTACATGCCCAACCCACCACGGTCCACCTTTACCTCCTCCCAGAGTGCTGTGATGCTTCCTAGTACCTGTCCCAGCTTTTGGCCTTTCTGTGTTTCAAACCACCCTGAAAGTAGCAGCCAGAGTTCTCTTTTTAAAGAACTACTTTAGCATGTTGCTTCCCCGCTCTGACATCCCCCATAGCTTCCCATTTCCTCCCTAGGAACATACATATTTCTTATGTGGGCAATAAAGGCTTTCCACAGTGTGGACCAACATGCCTTTCAAACCTGACTCTCATGTACCCAGGGTTTCACTTTGAAGTCTCAGGGTTTGCATCAGACTCTTCTGACATGGGGCCTGCTTTCTTTGTTCCCTTCCCCACACCATCATCTCCACATGAAAGTCCTTTCCTTCTGGACAACATGGCTAACATGCCACCTCCTCCAGGCAGTCTTCCTCAGCTCCCCAGCCAGCAGCAATTGATCCCTCTGCTGACCTCCATCAGTCTTTATTTGAATCCCTCTAATGTTCTTTGTATGTTTCACCCCTTGGAATTTTGGGTATATGTCTAATTTCTCTATTAGACCATGGCGTGGCTTAAGCAAAGACTGAGTTTTCTATTTTATCTCCCATGGTGCTTCACTCAGTCCCTACCCGTAGGCAGCAGCACCTTTGTATCCTGGCTCTACCACCTACCAGCTGTGTGACTTCAGGCAAGTTGCTCAACTTTTCTGTGCCTGTTACTTCATCTCTAAAATAAAATAATTTCATCATGTCTCCTAAATTCTACAGAAATTAAATTACCCCATAGAATTAAGTGAGTTAATAAACGTGAAATACTTAGAATAGTGCCTGGCACATAGTAAGCATTCATTAAATGTTAGTTATTATTAGTTATATATGTACCAGCACTTATAAAATACAGACATATGTTTTATGTGTTTCATATAAGCTGGCTTCTGCAAATGACTAAACTCGGGTTACTAATTTAAAAGGAAAAAAGATAAATAATAAAATAACTAGGGATTTCCCTTGATGTCCACTGGTTAAGACTTCGCCTTCCAAGGCAGGGGTTGAGGGTTCCATCCCTGGTCAGGGAGCTAAGATCCCACAAGCCTCGCAGCCAAAAAACCAAAATATAAAACAGAAGCAATATTGTAACAAGTTCAATAAAGACTTTAAAAATGGTCCACATCAAAAAAAAAAGTAGCAGGGGAAAGGGGTTCAAGCCCTGGTCCCGGAAGATCCCACATGCCGCGGAGCAACTAAGCCTGTGCACCACAACTACCGAGCCTGCGCTCTGGAGCCTGTGAGCCACAACTACGGAGCCCGCACACCCTAAAGCCCGTGCTCCACAACAGGAGAAGCCACTGCGTTGAGAAGTCCGCGCACCACAACGAAGAGGAGCCGCCGCTTGCCACAGCTAGAGAAAGCCGCGCACAGCAATGAAGACCCAATGCAGCACCCCCCCAAAAAATGGTCCACATCAAAAAAAAAGTTAAAAAAAAAATAGCTAGTCATTTATACTATAACTCCAAAGTATCACATTTTTTATTTTACTTATCAGATATATCAATATTATCCAAAACTAGCATAAAACTGCAAGCCTTGATAAAATCTGTTCAAATTACTAATGATCTGTAATCAAGGAATAATTGCTAACTCAGTGAACCACTATTCCCCGAACATTTGAAGCATAAAAGAAATAACAAATTCAAAGTTTTCACTTTCTTATTCCCCTGTATTTTGCATTATACAATAAAACCTCTCATTTCTACCTGAATTAATTCAACAATTTCACTAATTTTGACAAGAGCTAGGCCAAAGTTTATTCTGTAAGAATCAAAACAACAATATAAATAGATTGGAATAAAAATTCTAAGAAAACAGTTCTCTTAGATAGATAAACACTTTGGAGGCATACACCTAGGTATCAATAATTTGACTGAATTTCTACAAAGAATAAATGCTGGAGAGGGTGTGGAGAAAAAGGAACCCTCCTACACTATTGGTGGGAATGTAAATTGATACAGCCGCTATGGAAACCAGTATGGAGGTTCCTTAAAAAACTAAAAATAGAGCTACCATATGATCCAGCAATTCCACTACTGGGCATATATCCAGAGAAAACTCTAATTTGAAAAGATACATGCACCCCAATGTTCACAGAAGCACTATTCACAGTAGCCAAGACATGGAAGCAACCTAAATGTCCATTGACAGATGAATGGATAAAGAAGATGTGATATATATATATATATATATATATATATATACACACACACACACACACACACACACACACACACACATACATACATATAATGGAATATTACTGACATAAAAAAGAGTGGAATACTGCCATTTGCAGGAACATGGATGGACCTAGAAATTATCATACTAAGTGAAGTAAGTCAGACAGAGAAAGACAAATATCATATATTGCTTATATGTGGAATCTAAAACAACGATACAAATGAACTTATATACAAAACAGAAACAGACTCACAGACATAGAAAACGAACTTATGGTTACCAAAGAAGAAAGGTGGGGGGGAGGGATAACTTAGGAGTTTGGGATTAGCAGATATAAACTACTATCTATAAAATAGATAACCAACAAGGTCCTACTGCATAGCACAGGGAACTATATTCAATATCTTGTAATAAACTACAATGGAAAAGAATCTAAAAAAGAATATATATATATATATATGAATCCCTTTGCTGTATACCAGAAACTAACACAACATCGTAAATCAACTATACTTAAAAAAAAACCCACAGTTGTCCTTATGAAAAATAATAATAATTTGACTGAGTTTGAAGCACAGGTGGACACTGTTAAGGCTATTATAACATCATAATTTTTAGCTGTTCATCGGGATCCATTCAAGGAGAAACTTTACAACCTAAGTCTGATAACTGCAGGTACTCAAAAGTAATGAAGTTATTTTTTAGAAATAAGATTCTAATAATCAGATAACTTTTCTAAATCAGACTAGTAGCTCTACTGTAATCTAGATTAGTGATCAATAATAATAGGCATACATGCACACCTGTAAGGAAAGATTTAGTACATTCACATGGTGGCTAACTTCTACCACAGGAAAGTAGTAGATTTAACATTTATTGAGCACTTATTATTTTCAAGTAACTGTGAGGAATGAAAGATTAACAACAAATAGTTCCTCAAAGCAGTAGCCCAACAGACTAGTGTGGGAAATGCACATAGATAGATGGATTTAATACAAAGCAGAGGGAAGCCCTACTGTAATGTCTGAGGAAAGTAGATGAGGGAGCAGTTAATTCTGACTCAGGGAATGAGGAAAGGGTAAGGTTTCCAGGAGCAGAGCTGGGCCAGGGCACCAGTGAATGAAAGCACATGAGCAATAGTCAATGTGTAGGAAAAGGGCTTGCCCTGGGAGCAGTGAGCAGCTTCTTGTGAGTCGAGGGTGTGTCCACTTTGCTTGGGGATGAGCAAATGTGTGGGAAACAAAACTGGAGAATCAGGCTGTGGCCAGACCAGGGAGAGGCTTGGAGACCATTCCAGGGAGCTTGGGCTTTATTCTGTAATGGGGGAATCCACCGACGTGTTTTGAGCCTAGGAGTGAGCAGATCTAGGTTTGGGGCACTCTCTTAGGCAGCCATGGGGAGGATGGTTTAGAGTTGGGAAAACCTGGAGACCAGTGAGAAGGTTATGGGGTCCATTGTTCCTGGTTGAGGCTTTTATTCCCTGTCCTCCAGTTTCCTGCCGTCTTCAAAGAGGATGATTAGTATATCAAGATGCAAGTTTCTGAATCTAGAAAATTTATAAATTAGGTTTATCATTATTTCTTTGTTCCAAAAGACTGGTGATGAGAGATATTTTTAGTGGCCTTTTCATAATCTAAGAGCCTCTAGTGAGCTAAATATGCAAAAATATATATATTTACAACTTGCTCAGTTTATAAATATTGGCCATGTTAATTGACAATGTGAGATTAATTTTTTAACCTGTTTTGGGGGGTTTTTTGTTTGCTGTTTTGCAACTATTACTAAATTTTTTATTCTTTAATATGTCCTTTTTTTTCTATGCATCTATGTATTATATGGCATTAATGTGTTTTTGATATACAGATGATGAGAGAATGTTCTGTGAAAAATTGCCTATTAATGCATATCTATCATTCTTGAATAAGTTGCTAAGGGCACTCCACCACCAAGAACAGAACTAAAGATAATTAGTTCTGCTTTGTCTACAAACGGTGACTTCTACCTTGGGGTCATGTGCACTGAAATGAACATCAGCTCAGTGTGCATGGGAGGGCATCGTGGGTGGAGGGGTTCAGTTAGATGTTCTTATCTCAGGACATCCCCAATAATGTAAACATAAGTGCCAGCATCTCCATGTCATAAGCAAGCACAGAGACCAAAGCTTTAACTGACTAGTTTCAAGATAAGTGCCTAATGAGTTCTAAAGCTGAGAGAAACTCCTCATCTTCAGAATTCTTGTTGTATACCTAAATGTAAATATAACAACTTTCTCCTAAAGACATTTCCCCCTCTTTTATCCTAGAAAAAATACCATGCCCAAATGTTTCCAAACTTTCTCCCAGAACTTCCCACGTTTAAATATATCAAATATAACCAATTTACTAGCAAAGCAAGTTACAAAGTACAACATATTTATGCCCCTACTTTTGAAGAAAGGCAAAAAAGGTTACTATGTAGAAGATGGGCTTCCCTGGTGGCGCAGTGGTTGAGAATCTGCCTGCCAAGGCAGGGCACACGGGTTCGAGCCCTGGTCTGGGAAGATCCCACATGCTATGGAGCAACTAGGCCCATGAGCCACAACTACTGAGCCTGCGCATCTGGAGCCTGTGCTCCGCAACAAGAGAGGCCGCGATAGTGAGAGGCCCGTGCACCGCAATGAAGAGTGGCCCCCGCTTGCCGCAACTAGAGAAAGCCCTCGCACAGAAACGAAGACCCAACACAGCCAAAAACATAATTAATTAATTAAAAAAAAAAAAAAAAGATGTTTTTCTCCCTCACACATCACCGTGGCTTCTAGCACACAACATATACTTGGACTGTATTTCAAAATTTCTGATAACTTCACATCCCTTGTCTTAAGCCCTAGGTCTGAAACTGCATATGATTTTGTGGGGGTCAGAGGGGGAGGCATCCGAGCTAATTGGTTGATCTTAACACTTCCTTTCCTGCCTACAGCATAAGCCACAGACACCCTATAAGAAGGGGTCTGCAGCTGTGCCCTGTGATGGAGGAAATCTACCCAGGATGTGTGCACCTCATCCTTTGCTTGAAACCCTTTCTTTTTGCCTTAGCTTCCTTCCTGATGTCATCCACCTAGAATTTGCCCAAGTCTTTTGGGTGGACGACTCACTGGGCAGCCTGCCTGGATCTATGTTCCAGCCTCTCTTGCAGATAAGATGCCATCTCTCACATCCTTCTCTGCTTCTCACCCATCAACCCAAGGGCCAGATCTTCCCAGTCCAAGATGGGCCCCTTCTAGAAGGGAATTCACTCAGGGTAAGTTAAAAGCAGTCACAGCAAAGGATAAATCCTTCTAGCTCTACACATGGTAGGCCTTTACTGCTTATCCTTAACTACAGGAATACATCACAGCCTCTTCAGCACAACTATAAAGAGAAATTTAGATTTACATATAAGAAAGAAGGTTGTTTGAGCTAACTGTGGCTTGCCACCTTACATATTAGTGGCTAACGAGTCACGCCATCTGGCTGACTAACTTTGCCAACAGACTCCCCATAGGTGAGACTCTAATGACTCACCTGAACTTTTAACATTCTGAAGGCTGGACCTTCTATCTGGAAAGTTTCTGATGAGCAGGACGTTAGTTTGTGAGCCTGAGCACTGCCGTGGCCTCTGGCCGTGTCTGCGTGGCAAACATGGAGACAGAACTCAGCACAGATGGTGGCTCCTGATCATTAACTGCAGGCAGCTGTGTTCAGCGGCCGCCGAGCTCCCTGGCAACATGTGTACTGCAAGCCCTCGGACTGTACCGAGAAACAGTATGAGGCCTCTTGCAGGTCGTAGGCCATAGAACACATGTTCAATTTCTTCAGGAAAAAAAAGAATCCACTGGCAAAAAAAAAAAAAGACAGAAAAAATCTGCCAAACATCTCATTTCCTGCTATATACCCAGGTGGTTATGAATCATGTAAAAATCCCTTCCACCTCTGAACAAATATTTCGTGTTATTTACAAACTAGGAGTACATTGGTGTCAGCATAAATGCATAAGAAACATCTAGGCCAGGGAATATCTTTCTCAAGTATATGGAAAAATATATAACATTCAAATCTTTATCTTCCTGGATTTTCTGAATAATGAGTATTAAAGTTATTGATGATCCAACAAAGATTCTTGGGTGTTCAAATGCTAGACACATCACTATTCTGGAAAAAGGATTTTCCGTGAAGCAGTAACTAAACTTTTTCACTGTGGTTTCACCCTCTTATTTAACAATAAACATTTTTGGTTATGGCTTTGAAAAGAGAAAATGAATGCTTTTTTGAAAGAGAAAAGAAAAGGGAGGGAGGAGGGAAGGATTGGATGGTCCTTTGCCAGCCAAGGTGCCTATGAGCTGTGAACAAAACTAAGGAAATGCTGGAGCTTTCTGCACATCTGCCTCTCCCTGGGGCAGAGCACAGGCCCTCAAGCTCCCAGCCCCCAAGGGGGAAGCGCCAGCCTTCGGCACAACTTGGCACAGAGCGGTTTGGGCGCTGTCCTCTTTGGCCTCCTGACAAGAATGTCCGCTTACACATCCCAAGTTATTCTAAGTCCATCTGTTGTGTTCTGAGGGTCAAAAACAAACGTGGGAGACTCGCCTGTCCTGCACCCACCCGATCTCTCAGGCTCTGACCTGCTCTCACAAGCACTTGGGGTGAAGCCCAGACTTGTCCCAGGCGGGTGGTCTGGGACGCAGAGCCGAGCACACGGCCAGTGGCACCTCTGCCCGTTCACTGCGCCCAGAGGCAGGATGAATCAGCCGGCAGACCCTGACCAACAACGGGGACAAGGGACCACAGTGCCCCCAGAGCCTTCAGCTTGGAGATAAACCACTCAGCTTTTGGTTCGTTTCTTGTTAGAGACAGAGCTATAAGGAAACTTCGAGATGATTTTACAGAAGGAAGACTCGTGAGGGTCAGCAAGGCCAAGCAACTCGTGCTGGTCACACACTCAGTTACAGAAAGGTTGGGATCAGATACCAAGGATGGGGATTTTATTTTTAATGTCTTGCCATCGCATGGATTGGTTTAAATTAAAGGTAACAGCCTTAACCCAGGTACTCTTCAAGAGAAAATAGAGCCAGGACTTTGGGGGTGGTAGGAAATGGGAGTGAGGGGAAGAGGAACGTCAGTCAGCATTGGTGTCACTGAACAGACGCCTTCTGGACACAGGTGTGACGTGTCCAATAAAATACCATGCCATATGCACCAACCCGCCTGACAGGAACAACCAGTTCGGGTGCCAAGGTGGCTGGAGGAGGGGAGGGTGCAGGAAGAGAAGAGAGGGGGAGAGGCTTCTACTCCTTCTCAGGACAGCAGCCTGGCACCTTGTTCTTCTGGGGACAATAGAGCCACTATGTGCCCTACATCACCCAGAAGGAGAAGCCTGGAGGCCCCTGCTTTGTAAGCCACACCACTTCCTTCCTGTTGACTCCTGATTCCAGGGGCTCCCAGCGGGCAGCGATTGAAGTCCAGGGACACGAACTGTCCACCCATCCCGTCCTCGATTTTACTTCGTTACAGGAAGAAGGCAGAGGGTAACTGGAGGCTCTCTGGGACTGGATTTTCTGACAAAAGAGGACTTATAAACAGAACTTGAGGACCTTCCTGAAAAAGGGGCATTGGTTCCTCTTCAGCCGGGAGCCGGGGATTATTTGCACTCCAAGCAGACAGCGCTCAAGCTGACAGTAAATGGCTCTGGGGACGTGTTGCTCATTGACCCTGGGAATTCACTCCAGACACCTCTGGAATTTGAAAATTGCTGTTAATCACATTAAATTCTGAGGGTTACAGATTCTTCCAGAAGGAATGACCATTAGAAATGCAAGGTATCAATTGAGGGTCTGATGAACAGGCACTACCAGTTTAAATTGTTTTCCTTATAACCCAAGTCCCTTAAAGTGATCTGAGAATTCATACATGCAAGTTACCTCTGAGTCAGGATTGGCCAATATTATGGGAAGTGAAGTTAAAACCTGTATTCTTACCACCTCCCCTGAAACATGCAAACCGCATTTGTCTGGTGCTGGAAATACCCACCACAGGTTATTGCTTTGGGCTTAAGCACTTTTGTATCCAAGAGACTTTCTTCAAGATGAAAATATCCTGGGAAGGGACAACATATCAGGCTGTCATGGGCTGAATTAAGTCCCCTCAAAATTCATATGTTGAAGTCCTAACCCCCAGTACTTCAGAATGGGACTGTACTTGGAGACTGGGTCTTTAAAGAGGTAATTCAGCTAAAACAAGGTCATTAGGGTGGGCCCTAATCCATTATGGCTGGTGTCCTTACAAGAGGACATTAGGACACAGACATGTACAGAGGGAAGACCATGCAAAGACATTGGAATAAGACAGCCATCTACAAGCCAAGAATAGAGACCTCAGAAGAAACCAACCCTGCTGACCAACCCTGATCTCAAATTTCCAGCCTTCAGAATTGTGAGAGAATAAATTTCTGTGATTTAAGCCACCTAGTTTGTGGTACTTTGTTATGGCAGCATTAGAAAACACAGGCTATTTACTCTCAAACATGAATTATTGATAGCAGAAACAAAGTAAGCCCTGTTGATTCCACAGGAACGGAGACTGTGTCCCACCAAGCCCCCTGCAGGGATGCTGGGGCACAGTGTTTAAGGGCATGAGCTTTGGGATCAGCACTAGCTATGGAACCCCAGGTAAGCTACTTATAACCTCTCTAAACTTCAGCAGGCTCATCCATGATGTGGGGATTATAATTGTGCCAAACCTTATAAAGTTTTTAGCATTAAATAAAATACATGGAAAGTGCACAGTGCCTGGGATGTGGTGACTTCTCCATAGATTGTACTTATGATAATGGTGAGGGGACCAGGAGAGGAGGCCTCTGAGAATGGGACTGGGGGAGAGAGAGAGTGGGAAGTTAACAGAAACAAGGGTGGTCTGGAGAGTTGAGAGCCAGACTTTAGTTCCAGCTCTGTAGCTGATTAGATAACTTTGAGACATCACTTAGCCACTCTAATCCTCAGTTTCCTCATCTATATGATGAGAGGTCTGACTGGACAATATACAAAAGGGAGTAGGGGGACAGGGAGCTGAAAACCACCTTAATTTTTCCTCCAGGTGTTCCTGGTTCTTTGCTTTTCCTTTCCACAGATGTCAATTATGGATCAACTTCAGAGTCACACTGGGGACTTTAGCATAAGTTTCTACTTTCTTTTTTTTCTATTCCACCAAATTCCCACCCTTGTAGTAGCTACCATGATTGATAAGAAGAGCATTTTCCTAGGCCACCTTTAGCAGTGATCTTAGGACTCTGGCAAAACCCCTCTCCAACAATCTTCATTTGAGCCTCCCCTCCAGACTTTCTGTAATCCAAGAAACTTAGATTCCCACATCCCAGGGCAACATTACCCTGGGTCCTAGGAGAGTGAAAGAGCTTGGATGAGTTAGACCTTCTGTTACCCAGAGATTTACCCTGGCAATAAATTCTCTGTCAACATCAACCTTAAGAGCCTTAATCACAAAAATGGTTACATCTATTAGATGACAATTGATGAAGCTTTTAACAGAGCATGCATTCATTCAGGCAGTCGGCACTCGCTCTGTGCCTTCTTGCTGAGCAGACACTGTGCTAAGCGCTGGAGCTGCACGTGGGGAGGAATAAGACACGGTTCTTTCTTGGGAGGCAAGGGTGGAATTCATAGAATATTAGACAGTAAAAAGAAAATTCCATCATTTTACCATGCTTCTTATATCAAATGAGCCATGGCATTTTGCTGTTAAATACTGTTATAAGCCATTGTGAAAATAAAATTCCTCACCTTCCAGAGCCATTAATTGGCCATTTCTCACCTGTTCAGTAAAGGCATACAGCACTTTTCCAGATTCCAGGACTCAGATACACTGCTAATAACAGGACACTTCTCAAGTCTGGGAAGCCAGAAAGATTCTGGTCCCTCGTTGACTGCTCCGCAGACCTATGAATAAACAGAAAGGTCTGGGCGCTTTAAGTAGCTCTGGTCAAAACAAGTACTTGAAATTCTGACTCTGCCTTTATCTGGCACCCAAGCTAGGCCTATGCCTAGAAGTAAAGGAACTGGAAAAGATCAGGAAATTAACAAGCAAATCCCCACTGCATGGATACTGGGCATGGAAGTAACTGATGAAGAGTGGTTATAAAATGGAAACACAGTTTTCTAATTACTGAGTCCCTGGGTCTCATATGCATGTGTGTGGACTTGCAGGGCAAGCTTCCCATGCCTCAACTACCAAAGGAAAAGGGGGATTGAACACACTCAAAAAGTTCCACCCTAGTCTTTACAACACAGTTTGAATGGAGTGTAGAAGGGGGCAAGTTCCCATTTTATAGGATAAAGTTTAAAGATTACATGGATGATTTTCTTTGCCACTTGTTCTATAGGTTAAAAAAACAAAACAAAACAGCAACCCCAAGTATGTAAGAAGGAAAATAATGCAAAAGGCTTAACATGACGAGAGAGGGGGTGAGGAAAGGAGGTGGGGAGAAGGAAAAAGGAAAAGATGGCAGAAGAAGAGAAGAGGCAGGGGGAGGGGAGAAAGGAGGGGAGGGAGAGGATGATGGGGGGGAGAGAATAGGGAAGGGAAGGGAATGGAAAGGAAGGGAAGGGAATGGAAAGGAAGGGAAGGGAAGGGAAGGGAATGGAAAGGAAGGGAAGGGAAGGGAAAGGAGAGGAAAGGAAGGGAAAGGAAGGGAAGGGAAGGGAATGGAAAGGAAGGGAAGGGAAAGGAAAGGAAAGGAAGGGAAAGGAAGGGAAGGGAAGGGAAGGGAAGGGAAGGAAGGGAATGGAAAGGAAGGGAAGGGAAGGGAAAGGAAAGGAAAGGAAGGGAAAGGAAAGGAAGGGAAGGGAAGGGAAGGGAAGGAAGGGAATGGAAAGGAAGGGAAGGGAAGGGAAAGGAAAGGAAAGGAAGGGAAAGGAAGGGAAGGGAAGGGAAGGGAAGGGAAGGGAAGGGAATGGAAAGGAAGGGAAGGGAAGGGAAAGGAAGGGAAGGGAATGGAAAGGAAGGGAAGGGAAGGGAAAGGAAAGGAAGGGAAGGGAAGGGAAGGGAAGGGAAGGGAAAGGAAGGGAAGTAATTGTCAAGCTCTGTCAATAATCTGGCCTGAGTGCATATAGATGACCTTGGCTAGCTTGACGATAAAGATTCTAACATAGAACTTCTTTGAAGATTCTCCATATAGTAGTGATCCTTGTGGCCCCTGGAGAGTGGACTTTTCCGAAAAGGATGCATGATCAAAAACTTCCCACAGCCAGAGACAACTCAAAGCTGCCACACAAACCTCACTTCTATACTGTAATGAGTTATGAAGAATATGCTTTCCCTTCGATTCTTGACTACGCAGATCATCTAAATGCTTACAAATGAAAAGATTCATGAGATATGGCTTGAAAGTATGTATTTTTAGATGAAATAAAAATTTTCTGAAGCTGGAAGATTTTAAACTTGCAGCTAGAAGGTTTCTTAGGAGAAAACAGGATGCCAAAAAAGTTTGTCTGTACAATAGTTAAAATGATTCTCTCTGCTTTGCAGAGTTAAGAATGTATTCAATCAGTGGAAGGAAAATGCTAAGTTTTTGAGGAAAGCCCTAGGAGCTAACACCAGCAGGTAATGTTTATTGAACACTTACTATGCACATTTGCTCTTCCCAACAACTCATGTGATGGGTATTATTATTTTCCCTGTTTCATAGATTAAGGCAGTTGAAGTTTAGCGAGATTAAACAACTTGACCAAGGTCATGGGATTTGTCGACAGCGGAGGATAACTAAGAACCTGGAGTCTGACCCCAGCGCCTACCTATTCTTCCAAGTATTACATTGCACTGTCTCCCTACAGATTAAAAAGGGAAACATCTTCATCTTCAGTTGTCTGAAGAAATGGCAGGTGATTCCCCTGCTTTGGGGTCAATAAAGTATGTAGAGTGCAACAGACTTTCTTCCGCTCTTTCCTTCCTCTGCAGGGTTTCCAGTGCTTGCCCTCTTGTCAGTGGCTCAGCATACAAGGAAACTAGAACCTCCACCTATTTTATTTTCTCTCCAGCTGGAGCCAAAAGTTTCTTCACCCCTCAGGCCTGCTCCAGCTACAAAAATCCACCTACTCTCTCACATAACAAGGCGTGGGCCGTCTCTGGAGAGGCATCACACACTTGATGAGTACCGAAGAGAAACGTGCCCTCCAACACGGAGGTGCCAGGAAACATTCCACAGGCAAGTCTGGAGTCACGGGACCTTTGAGAGAGACACCACCCACTGAGGAAAGGAAAGTGCAGAGCTTTTCCATTCTCAGTTGATCTACGTATGGAAGAATCCTCTGTTAATTACGAATGTAGCACATGTAAGATCTCAATTCTTCTGTCACCTGTGTCAGTCGTTGTCTTTGAACATGGGCTAATGACTGGCTCACTCTTGCTGGCCAGCCATCTCTCGGTCATTTGTCAACAATTTAGTACTGTGTAAGGGGTGAGAAAGTAAGTCAGACCTCAATCCATCAAAGGTGATGATATCCTGAGAAAGAACTGAAGTGGTAGGAGGATAAACATGCCCTGTCAGAGCAGGAACTTTGTGTGTCTTGTTGACTGTCAGTGTTCCACGAATATGCGTCAAAAAAGGAAAAAAGAGGGCTTCCCTGGTGGCGCAGTGGTTGAGAGTCCGCCTGCCGATGCAGGGGACATGGGTTCGTGCCCCGCTCCGGGAAGATCCCACGTGCTGCAGAGCGGCTGGGCCCGTGAGCCATGGCCGCTGAGCCTGCACATCCGGAGCCTGTGCTCCGCAACGGGAGAGGCCACAACAGTGAGAGGCCCGTGTACCG